>NW_019524924.1:969041-1043120 GCF_002814215.2 Seriola lalandi dorsalis
TTTGGGGGTGGGGGGTGGGGGAGAGAGACATCCAGGAAAGGGCCCAGGCAGCCGGGTGTCGTACCAGGGGACTGCTGCTCAGGGCTCATTATGCCCATATGGTATGCGACCTAACCATTCAGACATCACATCACCTGATGTTTATGCTTTATTAATGAAAACTGCAATGGCTGGAGGCATCAGGTTTCGGGTTGTACGTGCGTCCCATTCTCTTGAAAGTCATATCTCAGTAACTCCTTGAGGGATTTTCTTCAAATTTGGCACAAACAATCACTTTGACTCAAGGATGACTTGATTAGAATTTGGTGGCCATATACATAAGTTCTTGCACTAATTATGACACAATTTAACTAAAATGTCTATAAGGATAAAATAAAGTGATGACATTTTATATCCAAAAGGTCAAAGGTCAACTTCACTGTGACATCAAAATGTTCTGCAAAAACACCTCTGGCAACTTGGCTGGTTGGTGGAGGAAACAACCACAAGGCAGTGATTCTAGTTTACATGGCACATTTCATTACAAGTGAATTCAATGTGCTTTACACAACATATAAAAATGTAGGCATACACATGACAAAAAACACACAGCAATAAAAACCCCAAGAGATCAACACAACCAAATAGAAACCCCTCCCGCACATGTCACAAACTATACAATAAACAGGTGCTGTCAGGTTTGGATTCAGAAAAATGATCTGCAACACAACCATATTGTGACTTCACTGAAAATATGAAATCTTCTCATCACAGTGAGTGCAGAGGGGGGCACAGGCGCAGGGCTGCACAGCCAGGCTACAGTGCAGACAGTTAAGATGTACGTATCAACGAAGAGCTGCATGCAAATAGATGACTAAATGAATGAGAGCAAATGAGCTGAAAATTATGACATAAATTATTTCAAAAATATGTGCATGCATGCCACCTGGAACACTCCTCATTAACATTTGAGTGCATCATTAATTTGCATTAAAATATTTGTGAGGTTTGGTGACTGATAACATAGCTTGTGGTTGCTATGGGTAACTGAGCAATTTTCTGCCTCAGTCCTCCTGTGGGTCAAATGTGAAAAGGAAGCACAATGATTTTTTTCTCATTTAAAAAGAGTCTTCATGTCAATGGAAAAACCTTCCTCCTTTGTTTACCTGCCACTGTGGCAATAAATCGAGTCGCTCTCTTCAGCCTCGCCTTAAAGAACTGAGTGTGATATGAAGAAAAGCAAGAGGAGGTGGAGGAGGATGATGTGTGAGGTGTTTTGAGCTCCAGGTGCACTGAAGCACAGCATCCACTCCATACCGACAGACAGCCTCATTGGTCACCATTTACACATCAAGAAGCCCATTGGTCACCAGTCATTTATCATGTTATATACTGATATTGAACCTGGTTTCTGTGACAAACTGTCCTCTGATACCTGATATCTCTACCTCCACTATACTACAGTCACTGCACCTGCTTTCCCTTTTCTCCTGTGTTTTATTTGAAGTGTTGATCAATATTTGTGGTTTTAAGAACCAAAAACCATCTCAATGTAGTTTTACATCTCCTCTCTCAGGCTTCTCTCTGGAGCTCTAGTAACAACAGGTCAGTGAGCCAATCAGAAGAGAGGAGGCTCTAAGCCTCTCTTCTGACAGTTTTCTGAGTGATCCAATAAAAATATAGCAGAATTCAGGTAAACACTCAGAGAAACCAAATCCTGGATGGTGGGTCCAGGTGGGCGGGGCTTGTGGTGTGGCTGAGAGTGGTGACTGCTTGAAGTCCTGACGGCTGGTTTTAGGGCTCAGTTTCTGAATACAAGCTGTGTGCATTTCTCTGTTTTTAGTCAGAAAATCTTTAGATGTTGTTAAAAGTTAGTAAGTGGACCTGGGATCATTACTGTGAGACAAAGACAGAATATATGTGTTACTCTACTTGTCCTGCCAAACTGTCACTGCTGCTACTAATACTGCTAATTTTCCTGTGACTACTACCACTGTCAATACTCTGAGTACTACACGTATTTCAGCTGGGCTACATGTTCATCAGTTGACTGTCCAAATACTACTGTTTACTTTGCTACTTCCCTTATCTGTGACACAGTAGCTGGATTCAATCTCCCAGGATTGTGTGAAAATTGAATTAATGTTTTATATGCTTCTGCTTTAAAACAAAAGGCCTTTCAGCCACATTAGTGGCATTGGCTCTGGGGGTGTCAGACATCGGTTCTGTCAGCTCTCTGCCACTGGTCCAGACTGAAATATCCCAACAACTATTTGAGAGTTTGTAATATTTCAAACTGTAATTAGATGAGATTCAGCAATTGAGCACATGACGTCTACTCGAGTGCCAGACTGTCATGACATGTGGTACAGAGGTGTTTCCCTCAGGATGACATCAGGTCAAAAGTTTAATTTCATGACCAAATATCTGCAAAACTAATGTTCCTTGCAGTCTCAGCTGTACTTTGTGCTAATTATCGAACCTGCTAAACATCAGTATTGTAGCATTCTCATTGCGAGCATGCCACCATTAGCATTTAGCTTAAAGCACAACTGTGCCTAACTACAGCCTCATGTAGCTGCGAGCATGGCCTTAGACTCTTGAGGCTAATCCACAGAAAGTGTTTCTAGAGATGTTTTTGACATCCGTCACTCGCTCATCTCACGTCACAGATGCGCTTCCATTTTATCGCATGTGTCAGTCCGCATTGACTGGAAGACCCTTGCAAGAGACGCACATACGCACATCGCCCTTTGTTTTTTTATGCTCTGAGTCTATTTTTCCCCCTGGCTTAGTGAAGTGTGAGCAGCAGCTGCTTAAATCACACAAATCTCCTGGAGTTTATATGTTTTTAAAAAAAACTTTTTAACAGTATCAGTAATGATCGATCAAGGCTCCCAGGCAGATTGCCCTCGCCCGCTACGGTGGACGGGGAAATAAAATCAATAAAGAAAAGAAATGCTGTTTTCTCCCTGTATAATCCTACTTGGAAACTATTTTTACCCAGTAAATCTCTTATATTAGTCAGCCTGATTAATGGAGGTCGGAGTTGGTGTGGATTATCGTGTTATATGAACTCTGGGCAGCACAGCGGTCTTTGTCTTGTAGATGAATTTATAAATGTATAAATTTGTTATGAAAAAGCTTTAATAAAATTAAGTGGAGTAAAATATGCATAAACTGCTATTTCTGTTTTTAACCCTTCCTTCACTGGAAGGTCTTATCCTGATCTGGATCAATGGAAAGGAGGATAGATTTGTGAAAGCCAATTAACTCCTGTCCATCTCCCTTAGTCTTGGATCTCCTCATTCAGTCATTACAGCCCTACCGCCCACCGCCCACCCCCCACCCCCACCTTCCTGCCATGAATAGCACTGACCTTGAGGAAGCAGAGAATTTGGAAATCATAAACCTGTTGGAGAGTCGAGGGAGGGATGGATGTCAATGGTTTCCTTGCCAGATCTCAGGCTTCATTTAGAAGATGGGGAGTGAGAAACAGGGGAAGTGTGTGCTTTCATTACAGAAGGTGATACCCAAACCCACTGAAAGGAGAGAGACAGACAGACAGAGGGAGAAAGATTAGAGAAAGAGAGAGTGAAAGCCAAATAAAAAGGCTACAGGATCCTGGATGGAGGGTGGGTAATGAGAGAATATTCTTGGTTCTCTTTCTGAATCTCCTTCTAACTTCCTCCTCTTTGTCGCAACTTTTCCCTCCCTTGAGTTTCACATAAACGCAGCAGTGATACAGTCTGATACTACCATTACACTGCTGCACGTCAGCACGCCACTCATCCTCCAAGCTGCTCATTCACAAACAATACATGTACCCACACACACGCACACATACAAACGCTGACACACACGCCCACTGCATCCATCTCCTGCTTGATCTCTTATCATATCCCAGAACACTATACAGTTTCCCTCCCTCTGGCAATTCATTTCATGTTAACACAACATCAATCTGCAGGGCTGCCCTCTCACTCCACACATCCATCTATCGCTGCGCTGCTTATCTCAGTCACCTTCAGGGAAAACAAATGATGTTTATATCCATCCTGCCTCGCCACTTAGATCACCTCCACCTGACTGTGTGTGTGGATCTCTACACACTGGGTGGTTCATGCTGCAGTACAGTAGGTGTAGACAAGTACTGTATCTGTCCTGCTGAGGGGTTGTTACAGATGTGATAGCATGAACCAGTCATGTTACAAGCTAATCTAATGGTTATGTTTAATTGAACACCATGATAATTGTACAGATACTCTATGGGACAGTGGGGCATTTATTCTGATAGCTTGAACCAGCTAAGCATCTAGCATTAAGATCCTTTCCTGTTTCTATGTACAAAACACATACATTCTTATATTTGCATTTGCTGAACTTTAATAATAAACCAAAGCATTATAGGTTTGATCATTCAAATCAAACAGACTGAAGATACTGAAGTCATAAATCTAAATGACTCCCACTCACCAAAAACTAATTAATTTAACTGTTCAAATATATTTTCTGTAAATTTTATCTCCCTACTCCCTACTTATTTATCATTAAGATCGCATATAGTATAAAGGTAGATGTCCATGTGTTGTTTGATTATAAAGCAGATCTAGCTTCTATATTAATACTGTGAAAGTATCACAGTGCTCAGTCCACAGAGAAATGCACACAGCCTGTATTCAGAAACTGAGCCTGAAAACCAGCTGTCAGGACTTCTGGAACTTTGTGATGTCACAACAAAGCAGTCACCACTCTCAGTCATGCCCCAAGCCCCACTGACCTGGACCCACCATCCAACCTTGCAGGATTTAGCAGTGTTTACCTGAAATCTTCTATATTTTTATTGGATCACTCAGAAAACAGTGAGCCAATCAGAAGAGAGGCTCAGAGCCTCCTCTCTTCTGATTGGCTCACTGACCTGTTGTTACTAGAGCTGCAGAGAGAAGCCTGAGAGAGGAGATGTAAAACTACATTGAGACGGTTTTTGGTTCTTAAAACCACAAATATATCTTCTTATGGATCAACACTAAAAATAAAACACAAGAGAAGAGGAAAATATTGAGCTTTAATATCCACCCACCAGAACCAGTATACCATTGGTATACCAGTGTATACCAGATCAAATACAGTTTGTTTGTTGAAGATAATCTTGTTAAAATTCTCAGATTCTCAGAAAGAATATCTACGGCCCTTTTTCCAATAGCAAGAGCAAACAGAAAGTAAGAGGATGCTGCAGGTCTGACAACAGCACAAGGTTAGAGGGAGTGAAAATGTGTTTGGTTTAGATCAGCAAATGTCAAAGGTGATCTGATCTGCATATAGGTTGAATAACTGTTGTGTTCAAAGTTAGTCACTGGATTAAAAAAATTGGACATTCACTCACACGACAGTGTTTTTTTTTTTTTCCCTTTTTCTTTTTTAGGTTAAATGATGAGTTTCTGGTAGTGTCTCAGTTCTAATCACTGCTGCAGGGCTTCTTCAGTCCTCTGTGTGCTGTTCTTCTCAGTTGCGTCTTCTGCGATGGCTCCTCTCACTCCCTGCAGGCTAATTGGCCTTAACTCGATCTGAAACGCCAGATAGGTTCACCCATAATGCCTAGCGTTGATATCTATCTGCTGGGGGCTGCTCTTCAGTGTGTGTGTGTTTGGGACTGAGTGGAGGTGGCAGTAGGATGAATGTCTACTTGTGCACCATGTGTGTCTGTGTGTGTGTGTCTGTCTACGATTGCGTGCCAGACTGTCTGCATGGTACAGTGCTAATACACCGAACACTGGCTGCTCCCAAATGTCAGTTTGTGCCGTGCAGGTTGCCTGGCAGCATGTTGAGGTTGAGCGAACACGCTAATTTGATGAGAAGCCACATTGTAGTGAAACTGATGAAGATTTGCTCACTCTCTATCTAGGTTACCATAATTCAAAACCTTATTATGCAAGATTAATATTGGAAATAATAAATTACATTATGTTAATTGCTGTAGTCTGAGTGCTGAATCAGTCGTCTGATTGGCACAACATCAGCATGAAAAGGTTAATGTCTGTGAGGAAATGAAAAAGGTTTTTAAGGCATTGCTGTTTCTATCAAATAGAACAGTGGCTTTAGACACCTTCACTTTTTTCACATTTTATTGTATTGTAGAATAAATTTCAAATGGATAAAATTGTTTTTGCCCATCAGTCTACACTGAATAATGTCCCTGCCACAGTAAAAGGGTCTGAATACTTTTGAAAATGAGAGATTTCAGTTTTTAATCTTTAATAAATTTGCAAACATTTCTAAAAACATATTTTCATTTAGCCATCTTAGGTTATTGAGTATAGATCGATGGGCAAAATTGGCAATTTTATCAATTTAACATCCTTCAAAACGTCAGACAGGTTTTATGTTTTGTGCATTCATTCAATGCAGTCAAATACAGCTGCCCTGAAACAGCATGAGGTGTAATTCATGTTGAGAAAACTGGTGTGTTGATTCATATTTTGTTATTTGGAGACCGTGTTTGTCCAATACACAGTACCAAGTAATCTCTGGATAATTAAGAGTAACCATTATGACTGTTACAGTAACAAGCAACCCTATCTTACTGCTGCCCTTAGAAAATGTCTTGCCCTCCCCTTCACAGAGAGGTCAGAGGTCAGGTTTAACTGCAGTAGTACAAAGAGCAGCAGTGTTTGTGCAAGGCCATCAGTAACAATACTTCAGCTACTGACGTTATGAACCTCGTCACCGTTTAAAGGAGCTATTTGTAAGTTTAGCATTAACAGCCGTTTACTTACCAGTTTAGGAGAGACGTTGCGAGTTCAGCATCAAACTTCATTCTTTCACTCACCAAGAGCCGTCTCAAACACCAGTGTTAACTCTTGTGTGCATCACGTCTTTTCTTCTACTGACGTTAGCACGCTAACCAGCTAACCCGTCTCATCACTTTCTGATAGCGACTCACTGCAGCCTCCAATCTGCCCTGAAGACGTTGTGCTGCACAGAGGCCGTGTTATAACCTCTTGCGTCAAAAAGACAATGATGGCTGAGGGTCCTGTCAACCGACAATAACCACCACCAGCTCCCGGCAAGAAACCATGTTCGCGGAAGAGAAAACTTTAACAAAACTTGTGGTTTAGTTACCCAGCATAAATTCTGAGATATTTGTTATTGATCATGCCAAATATAGCAGAATAATAACATTTTCCCACCAAAATTAGCGGGTATAAGCAGGTTTTTTAAATGCAGGTAAACCCACTAATAAAAGAGACTTTGCCTTTCTGTTCGGACTGAGGACACACACAACTGCAAGGAGTGATGTCATCACATGCACTTACAGAGCACACACACAGATTCAGGACAGAGAGTGAGCTGCTCGCCGCCGTGCAAACTGGTAAAACAGACCTGTCACGTCTGTAACGGATCGTCTGTAATGAGACGCTGCCATCAGTGATTTGTGATTTTAAAAGGGCTGCAGCTTCCCTCTTTCATCCCAGTGCAGTGTAGCTGCAGTGTTTCTGGTTTAACAGGACTGTGCTGGACAGGTGACAGGTCTGTCCACAGTGTCTGTGCTCTGAAAGACATTACAGTGATTAAACCATTTTCCATCGCTGGTAAAAGCCCAATGTTAGCAGGTCTTAGCGAGCTTTTTGACCAGTGGAAAAGGGGCTTAAGTCAGAATAAGAATAAGGAAATGTAAGTGTAGACTATAGAACAGGTCTAGTGCTCTCCTTAAGGTTCTTAAGGTCTTGCAAAGAGTTCCTGAAGAACATTATCTTTACTGTCAAAATTTAAGTGTGCTTGCTTACACTAAAAATTACAGGTTCAAACACTGAGTAAATCAAAACCTTGTTGTAGTTTCAAATGAGGCACTTAAATAGCTGAAAGTATCATTTGCAGTGTAAGCCCTGCAGAAAGCTCAGCTCTCAGTTTGTAAGCAATGAAAGTTGTTAAATTAACAGTCAATCAGTGTTGAAACCATGAAAGCTGTTGAAGTGCGTGTTAATGACTAAGGTTTATATACAGTTCTAAAACAGTAATTTGTTGAATCCAGAGAAAACATAGTGAAATGTTTATTTTAAACAAAGGCAGTGCAGAAGCAAAGTTTTATATCCTGATAAAATGAACCTTAGAGAACATGGAGAGTGACTGTGTCTGTATGTTATAAAGGTAGATGTCCATGTTTGATTATAAAGCAGGTCTAGGTTCTATATTGTTATTATACTTCTGTAACTTTGTGATGTCACAACAAAGCAGTCACCGCTCTCAGCTATGCCCCAAGCCCCGCCCACCTGGACCCATCATCCAACCTTGTAGGATTTGGTTTCTTTGAGTGTTTAACTGAAATCTGCTATATTTTTATTGGATCACTCAGGAAAGCAATATCAGCCAATCAGAAGAGAGGAGGCTCTCACCTGTTGTTAGTTACTAGAGCTCCAGAGAGAAGCTCAGTCCACAGAGAAATGCACACAGCCTTTGTTCAGACTTCTGTAACTTTATAATGTCACAACAAAGCAGTCACCGCTCTCAGCCAAGCCCCACCCACTTGGACCCACCACCCAGCCTTGCAGGATTTGGTTTCCCTGAGTGTTTACCTGAAATCTGCTATAATTTTATTGGATCACTCCTCTCTTCTGACTGGCTCACTGATCTGTTGTTACTAGAGCTCCAGAGAGAAGCCTGAGAGAGGAGACGTAAAACTACATTTAGATTGTTTTTGGTTCTTAAAACCACAAATATATCTTCTTATGGATCAGCACTTCAAATAAAACACAGAGGAAGTATAAAATGTGGATCTTTACTGGTGTGTTTGCTGTTTAGAACACTTTGGTGATGTACTCCATTACCGCTCTGTTGGGATTTTACTGTGACTGTGGTGTTGTTAAACTCCAACATGTCCACCAATCACAACCAACAACACCTCTGAGGTTGTTGCAAAGTCCCGTACACCATCACAAGGTTCCTAAAGGTTCAGTTCAACGACTCCCATTTCTGCTGGCCAGAAATTTGAATGACATTACATTTGCGCTGCATCACTGACCTCTGACCTTTAAAACGCACCAGTGTCGGTCGCTGCTGTGTCTTTGTTGGGCAGCGCAGTGGAGAAACAGATTGAAGGTCAAATATTTGATTCAAGTCCATGACCTGGCATGTGCATGGTGTGTGCACCTGTCCACCAGAGCTCCAGACTAGTTCCTTCTAATGAGAGCCAGAGCTTCCCAGCTGCTGCAGCTCAGCTTCTCGTCCGTCTCTTCCCCATGTGTTGCTCACAGTTTCTCGGTAAGTTGGTGTGACGGTAATGGGAGCTGCTTCATGAATCATTAAGCACATTTTTTTTTCTACAATAGAGTGCGATTTGGCTAAATGGATGTGGACGATGAGAGCTTTTCCATCTTATCTGTATTATTTAACGAGGAATGGTTGGAGGATGGATGGTTAGGATCATAGCATGTGAGCCACAGCGAGCAGCCACATTCATTATCACCATTCCCTGTCTTTCTATCTCTCTCTCTTCCTCTTCTTTCATAATTTCTGTTGTCTTATTTTTTTCCTCACTCTTCCATTCTTCATGCCTTCTGTTTTAGCATCAGTAGTCATTCCTTCCTGGCTGTGCTGTCTCTTCATCTCTGGCTCATTCTTTCTCTTTCTCCCCGAGGGTTTTTATCTAATCAGCCTTCTGACAGAAATGTAATTATTGCACTAATGGTATATTTTATTCCAGAGAGCTTTTTGGCACACTGCCATGACACCTAGGCATAAATACGTTGTAACCATAAAGCTTTATTCCAAATTTAGATTAATCATAGCAAAAACTAGAGGAGTGGACATGTAGTTGTGAAGATAGTGGTTTAGAAAAGCTCAACACAGGGTCTGAAATGGAAAGGGTTCATCCTCTGGTAAGCAAGAATATGCTCAGAGATGTCTCATGGTAATCTGCTCAATTGATGTTGTGCATAAGTGAAAATTTGATTAAAAAAATTTAATGTGAAGTGAATAAAAAAAAACAAACATCCAAAATAGGTTGGTAGAAATGTGCATGGCCTCATTTGATAGATGTGTATTAGACAAAGAAAGAAAGAAATTCAGTTCTTCTAAAGCTGCTGCAAACATCACGTGAACCTACACGTGAGTGTTATTGGAGAGGCTCACAGTTGAACCAGTACATACACACTCCATCATGTGGTCCCGCACATCAAAAGAGCAGAATGGTTCCTATTAGAGGATGGATTCCAAACAGAGCTGGTAAAAACTTAAAAGTCGTACGTCAAATGAATGTTATGATTATGCCACAACACGGTAGTTGCAACAATAGCTGTTAGCGAGTCAGGTTGGATCTACTTTTTTTAGAAGGACACTTGGCTGACATTCATGTGATTAGATTTGGATCAGGTGCTGGGTTTAGTCTCAGTTTCTAGGAGCCCTGAAGTTCAGCATCTGACACATCAGACTGTTAAACTTTATCACCTCTGTCCATTTGGTTTGTTTAACGTGGTTGCTTGTGACGCCTCTTAATGGGCAACTTGAAACCAAACCTCAACAGGAACTGGAAATAAATGAATAAATAATTCAAGTCAATACCAAAATGTGTACATTTTTAAAAAATGTAAAAAGAATAAAAACAAATTGTGATTTGAAAATGAAAGATGTTTTTGCAGAAATACTGGAATATGTTTTGTATGATATTAAAGTGACTTCTAGTAATACTCTGATCTCTACAAAACAATGATATTATTTCAGGTGTTTAAAAATAAATCCTGAAATTCACCTTGACACCTTGACAGTTCAGCACGAGCTTCAACGTGACAGTGTTTCCTTAGTGATCAGTCAGGACCAGAATACACATCTGATATGAATAATTCAGCAGGCAAGCCACAAATAGATTTACTGTAGTGGCAACAGACATAAGGCTTTGATCCTTTTTGAAGAATAAACGGCTGCAAAAAAAAAACCCCTAGTTGTTGCATCAGACATCCAACAGTATTACAGATCAGCGCTGTCGAGCGGGGGTCACCTCGCCCGCACAGGCTGACGTGATCTGTGACCCTCACTGATAAACGTTTTCAACATTTAGTTTTTTAATTATCTTAATGTATTCAACTGATTGCTGTCTGTGTGTATCACCAAGAACTTGCACTTAAACGGACAAGGTGGTAAACTGGTGAATGCCAGTGGAAAACATCTACCATAAAATGATATGTACCCTCGGTACAAGGTCTTAAGACACAACAAAAGATAAATAATTCATCTCTTGGCCAATTATTTTGCACATAGCTCCCATGGGTGGAGACAAACTGAATGCTATATTTCCCTGTGACACAGGAAACGAGGTGTGTCAGATTGAAAAGAAGGTGTTTCACATTTAGCCGGGGGCCTCTCATCAGTCACGGGGCCCAGATCGGAGACCAGCACAGGCCTGATTTTAAAGAAAGAAAAAAAAAAAACACTGCCTTGACCTTCACTTGCATTAACATTCAGGTTTCTAAGCTTCCTGTCTGCCTATGTCTGTGTAATAGTGTGTGCGTGTCCCTGGGGCAGGCAGGGGTGCGAGGGTGGTGTGTAAGATGAATTTATTCATTGTTAAGGTCGTCAAGCCCAGGAGACCTGTAGCATCAGCCCCGGTCGTCTTCATTTGGCAGAGACATCAAATTCCAATTTAGAGAAAAATGTGATTCATGGTGGTTGACAGTTAAAATTGAGATCATACTAATGGTTATGTCATTATAGCGGCTGTCTCTGGGTGTGAGCAGCGACCTTTAAGAAGTCTGAGGCAGGACCTTTGTCACATACGGTGTTGGAGTAATTTGATTATGCTCCTAGTGTAAGGGATTACAGTTGAAAGTCAGTGATGTTCAGTATAGAAGTTGGTTGAAAGGTTGATATGAGGGCTGCAGGTCAGGAGAGGCAAAAAGGAACCGTACACCTTTATAAAACTTGACTTATTTGTCTTATATCTCATTAACTGACCTGCTAACATTAGCCACAGCTTACATTCAGGAGTCAGCTTGTTTGGTTCAGACTTGGAGGATGTGTGAAATCTGCAGCGTCAATATGAAGATGGGCTTTCTCGTGTTGTTTTGGAAAGATGTATTTTAGATGTGAGGACTTGTCTAAATACGGACGACACAGTGTGTGGGTGTGGAAGCTTTGGAGTTGTTTACCGTGGCTCCTACTGCTTGACTGTCCATCACACTGTTTAGACATCTCTGGCTCACAGAATAGTTATGGTACAGTTTTGATCATGTATAACCAAGGGCCTCACATATATATGTGTGTATATATATATATATATATATACACACACATATATATACATATATATATATATATATATGTATATATGTGTGTGTGTGTGTATAATATACATATAAATAGAGATGTGTGTATATATACTGTATATATGTATATTTTCTGGAAAAGCAGTTGAGAAGTTGATTATGGATAAAATAACCAGACAAATGCTTGTTTT
The DNA here is from genome assembly GCF_002814215.2 of Seriola lalandi dorsalis. Classification (NCBI taxonomy): domain Eukaryota; kingdom Metazoa; phylum Chordata; class Actinopteri; order Carangiformes; family Carangidae; genus Seriola; species Seriola lalandi. The sequence goes on from NW_019524924.1 coordinate 981,463, forward strand.
TGGAAAGTACTAGAGTACCAGAATATAGGCCTGGGCGATATCAAAAATGTAATATCTCAATACAGTCCAGCCCAAATATTGTGATATACGATATTATTGTGGGTGTATTAGTTGGATTTTATATTTCTTTTCTTTTTTTTCTTTTTTTTTTAATAATATGTAATTATATTGCTCTATTGTATGTTTCAGTTATAAGTGACTCAAGCCACAATTTAACTCTCTGGCAAAATCCTGATGGTGATCCTGTGAGGAGTTTGTGTGCTGGGTACTTGGTTTCCTCCCACAGTCCAGAGACATGCAAGTTAGGTTCAGTGGCGACTTTAAATCTTCTAAATCTTATAAGTGACAGTGTGTACTAGCACCTGCTGTCATCAGAGAACTGTTTGTTTGATGTATAATGAGAGAATGGAAGTCTTATCCCTTATTTAATATGGAAATGTGTGTACTAGTTATTTTGGCTTGTGAACATTGTTCTAATTCTGTTGTGTTGCTGTGTGCGGCACAGAGAATGTTGGAAGTTGTTCAGACCAGTATTTTCACCCAGGCATCAATATTGAAACTCAAGCCCGTCATGACACTCTATATTCTGCCTGTATTACATTCTCTGTGACCTTTTATTAGGTCAACAGTAAATCCCATGAAGGATTATATCACTGGCCAGACTGCTCTATATGGTGATCGCTCACCGTTTGCCTGTGGGCACCCATCTTGCTGAGCATAATAGCAAAGTGGGACCTGCAATTTCAAGTTGCCTGAGGGTGAGGGGGAGATGGTTACACACAAGCCTGCTCTGCCCTGCAATCAGGCCTTAGTAGGAGCCCCCCTGCTGTCTGGCTGGGGGCAGATACATGGAGGAGCAAGGTGTTAATACAAGGCACGCTGTGAGTGCTTTCATCACACTGACTGGCACAGGACACTATTCTGAGAGCGTTTTCTCTAAGTGGCTTTTGACCACATGAGAAAACAGCAGATAAACTCAAACATAACTCCCAGTGCTTTTCAACACATGATGACATTTGTTCAGAGTCAAACAGCAACTGGAGACCACCTCAGAAAGCAAAGGTTTATGGGTAATTTACTAGATGATCTCATGTGTTGTGCTCTCTAGTGATCCTGCGATGACCGTGGTGGCACAGTCGAACTGAACACATCCTTGTTTAACAGTTGCCAGTTGCACTCCCCAGCAGATGAAGCATCATATGTTGATGTGGAGGTTATTCAGTCTCAGAAAAATGTTGATGTAAACGCCAGGTCGTCGTAGAACGGGAGTAAGACATGCATGTTCAGAAATCAAGTGTTTATACCTGAGCACTAAAAAGTAAGTGAGAGCTGTTAATGCTAACAGTGGCTGTGTAGCAAAATTTACAAGTAGCTCCTTTAAATGCACATGATATTTTCGTGTTATGAAATTCACAGTCAGACTGTTATTGGATTTCACACAGCAGTACCAATACGCTGCAGTCATCCTGACTTTTATTTTCTTCAACTTTTATTTTGGCACAGACTGTCATATCCCCCCTGCATTCAGTGTCTAAATGTCTAAAATCTCTCTGCTTTTAGTGATGATAATGGGCACTGAGCGCTGCCAGACATAAGGAGAGTGAAGCGTCGCAGGTACGAGCCTCTGCTTGAATGTTGGTTCGAGACCGGCGTGTTGTCAAAACACATCAGTATTCAGCTCAGGGCCGCTCTACGCGGCGTTGTCAAATCTGGCCTTGTCTTTTGTCACAGCGCTTCTCAGCCGCTACTTTCACGTTGCTCGTCACCATAGCAACAGTGGCTTTTCCCTTACTCGTGTCTCAGTGAGAGCCACGGCCCTGAAGATGGTGAATAATGCTGATCTGCTGTGGGAATCGGAGAATGGAGCAAAATGAGAGATCCGCCATTCGACATGATTCATTTATATTCATCAGGCTTCTTTTATGATCGGTATCATGTGACACGAGCCTTTTGTTGTGAAAGTGATGATGACACATACACAGATAGGAGCCTTGGGATGCAACAGGATGAAAGTTCACATTATGAACCCAGGAACCTTTCTTGTGCAGATACAAATCGTTAAACAATAAAGCAGTATTATCAGTACTGTATATAAACTTGTGCTGCCTGGTAATAACAACAACAGATGCTTCATCTTTATATATTATATTTCTTTTGCATATCTTATAGAGACCACAGAGTATCCATAAAGTCACAGGTTTGATCCCTGGACTTCTTGAAGAATATTCACCAAGAAAGAGTTACATGTAATGTGACACAGTTCAGTTTAAGCAAGTAAAACCTTTTCACCAAACCTCATCCACCGTGACATACTGGAAACAGTAGCTCATAAGGACCATGTGATTCTGTCAAAAGCTCTAAAGCAACGATGTAAGTGGACCTTGAGGTGAACATCCACAGTTAAATGGCAATTTAAAGGTCCCATATAGTATAAAGGTAAACGTCCATGTGTAGTTTGATTATAAAGCAGGTCTAGGTTCTATATTAATACTGTGAAAGTATCAAAGCGCTCAGTCCACAGAGAAATGCACACAGCCTGTATTCAGAAACTGAGCCTTAAAACCAGCTGTCAGGACTTCTGGAGCTTTGTGATGTCACAACGAAGCAGCCATGCCCTAAGCCCTGCCCACCTGGACTCACCATCCAACCTTGCAGTGTTTGGTTTCTCTTAGTGTTTACCTGAAATCTAATGTATTTTTATTGAATCACTAACAAAACAAGTCAGCCAATCAGAAGAGAGGCTCAGATCCTCTCTGTTACTAGAGCTCCAGAGAGAAGCCTGAGAGAGGAGATGTAAAACTACATTGAGATGGTTTTGGTTCTTCAATTATATTTTCTTATGGATCAACACTTCAAGTAAAATACAGGGAAAGTGTAAAATATGGAGCTTTAACTAACTCTGCTAATTCTGCTGAAGAGGACAGTGTGTTATGCTCGAAAGCACCAGAGACATTGAGAGATTTCTTTTTGAGTTATCTTTTAAGTTAACATTCATAGAAACTCTTAAAGTTAAAACTCTTCAGGGATCAGGGATTGAGCAGAGGTCGTCAGAGCTGATGGTTACTGTCTCCGCCCACCACCTGACCTCCACCCTCCTTACTTTCCTTCCTTACTCTACTTTCCTTACTTCACTATCCCATTACTCTCTGTTTTCTAGTCAAGTGAAGACTGTTTAACTCTGTGCTTTATTTCACAAAAATCTACGAGGCCTGACTGAAAATGACATAAAACTGCTCCTCGACTCATCAGCAGCATCAGCTTTGACCTTGAACCAGTATGAGACATCACACCCCACTGTTTATTTATCGCAGCCTAGATTTGAACAATACTAACTCTGACTTAGTAGACAGAAAGATTCACAGGTTCTACTCGTACCATGACGACGGAGAACTTTTTACCCAGACTGCTCTGCTTCCGACCGTGCCTGTCCAGCTATTTGTGTGTGACCCACTTCGGCGCAGCTTTTGGCTAAATTAAGTCGATGAGATCTGGAACAGGAAGCTCATCAGAACACAAATAACAGAACAGTGACAGATAACAGGTTCATTTATCGGTTAAGGTACAGTAGTGACTGAAGGGACTGGCTGCAGATCTCAGCGGGAGGTAAATGTGTGTGTGTGTGTGTTTGAGCTCTTGTGTGTGGACTCGGTCACACACAAGGAGGGTATGTATAGCGGTTTGACTAGGCTTGTTTCTCTCTTTTATTCCCACTCTCCATATAATTGCATGTTTGTTTCTTTTAAATGACAATAATGTATTCATGTATTCAGGAAATCTTGGGAGGGCTGAGCAAATGCCTGCCAACTAGGCTTTTAATCACAACAGAAAAAAGCCCGGATACTGACATCAATTTTTACACTCCAGCACGGAGGCAAATACGCACATGGACACACACACACACACACACACACACACACACACACACACACACACACACACTCACACACACACATCACAGACACGCACACAAATCATATGTCCCTGTCTACTTATCCACAAATGGATAGAAGGAACACTCCGGTCTCTATTTTACCAAGCTGAATACACATTTTCCAAACGCCTCTGACACAGACTCCCAACATTTTGTTAGATGAACACAAAGTATTAATGTGGTAAAATGGTGGATTTTCTTATGTGTGCAGATGTGGACGTATAAATGACCTCACCTGTATTTTTTAAGGTTTTAATCTGAGTCCTTTCATTTAAGTTGGCTGATGTTACTGTTGCTCATCGTTCACCAAGTCCAAGCCCTGACTTGAAATGTTAAGTCTTAGAGTTAAAGTTCTGGCTTAGCAAGACTGTTATTCCCAAGGCCCCGGCTACATTAATGGATGTGTAAAGAGAGCAGCCAAAATAGAAGCACATTCATTTACTGTGCATTATTCAGGCGTACATGGGATTTGGGTTTCTGGGCTTATGGAGCTGCAATAGAGACTTCCTCTGGATGTGGCTCCGCGAACACGACTGGCATGAATTAATCACTGTAACTTAAATTTTGATGACTCAAAGAGTCATTCCATGAATTTACAGCTGTTCTTTTTGTAATGTTTGTTTATGGGAAAAAGTCATTTTGGGCCAGTGTTCCTCACATGATCTTGTGATATCGAATGTGGCCACGATGCGCAGTGCGCTCCCTGTCCCCTTCCCTTTTCCCGCCAGGCGTAGTTTACCTATTTAAAACATAGTGTCCCGCTTTGCTCGCCTCTCTCTCATTGACTGCAGAAGTTCTATTTACCACCATAAAAAGCAGCAGGACTAAACACTGAACTAAATGACGTGTTCTGTCTGTCGATCTCCTCCACTCTTAAATCACAGCAGCTCCTACACACAACAAGCAGCTTCATTACAGTCAGCTGATCGGAGTGTGTTTGTGTGTGTGTGCTCATGTTGCAATCATGGTTAGATATTGTTATATACGTTAAACGGTGGCAGGCAAATTAAATTTCTTATTAATTTAATACTGCTAATAATAAGTTACTACATCAATGGGAAATCAAGTCAAGTTCTGTCTTCACATTTGCAAAGGCGCGAGCACCCGGCGATCGTTCTGATGATCGTCGGTCACCGACATCATCATCCATCGTTATAACCCTAATTTACATTTTTAAATGATCATACACGAACCCAATCCAAACTCAAGGCAACAGCAATAACACAGTAGAATTCAAAGCAAATCTTAAGTCAAGTCGAAGTCTGTATGTCTCTCTGATTCTGATCCTGAAGAAGGTGAGAAGCTGAAGAGAGACAGGTCGGAGTCAGGAGTGTGCAGCTTTCCTCTCCTTTCTTCTCACTACAGTCGGTTTGTGTTTTCTTTGACTTCCTGATTTTGTCTCGAGTCAAGTCTCATAACACAGCTCATGTATGCAGCGCTCACTGATTAAGCCTGTTTTGTCAATCTATTAATTACTCGATTAATCTCTTTAATCATGTGACACAGGTGGGGGCTTCATGCACATCATTTTCCAACAATGATGATGATTTTTATCGGTATTTTAAGACATATTCTTCTTTCAGGTGAACTGTTGAGACACTTGCTTGGATCTGTCAGAGCTATTTCTGTTTGTTATTTTGTTACTAGGTAGTCAAAGTGGTGAGAAATGAGATTTTATGCCAAAATCAATCCTCTTGGATGTCGGATTTTCACAGTGTGTCTGAGCCACCTGGTTGTTCAGCTTGTCAATATTTTCCTGACAGAAGCAGTCAGTGTTGAATCAACCTAGAATAACTCACACCAGACAAAATGGAAACAAACTAAACCTGCTTCACACGTTTTCAGCACAAGCTACCTCTGCGTGTCTTCCTGTCTCCACCTCGACCAACACAACAGCTCCTGATCCCGGTGTCATCCCGGCTTCCTCAACTTAAGAGACAGCCGCGCCCCGAGCGCTTTGTGCCTCACCGAATCTAACATGTCGCGGGCCACGGAAATATCAAGGCTGTTAAGTCAAATGAAGCTGTTTGTCGTCCATTTGAGCCTCGTCTTTCTGATCCTCCTCCCTCTCAGACTATCGTGTCGGAGTCTCAGATGTGTCGCAGCCTTGAAATGTGATTAATGTCACATTTGGTCTCTGAGGATTTGGGAGCAGGATTTGAATGAGGAAACAAAGAGTTGTGTCTTTTATTGGGATTATGGGCAGTCAGCGTCCTCAGTGGGAAATGGGTGTAGGCTGTTAAGATTAGTGATGATTTGCATGGCATGGCAACTTTCTTTAGATTCCGGGGTGGCTTGGGGACATGGGACGGATGCACCAATCCCTCTGTGACATTTAGAAAAGAAGGGATAAAAGCTGCCTGTCTGTTGATATCAAAGTTTTAAAGTTTGCTACAATCCAAAAGATCATTTGTCCAACATTTACAGCAGCTTTTCATTTAAGTTTTATTCCAAATGGCGTCTGAATCCACTAAAATAATCAATGTCCATTCTTAAACATATATGGAGCCCAAAAAACACTGAATTACAGGTTGTCAGAAATTCAAAAATACAACCAAATACCCCAATAAATAATATTGTTAGAGAAATGAAATGGAATGCAAAAAGAAATATCTAACTTTTACCACCATCAGAGGATTATGCTTCTGTTTAGCTCCGACTTGTTTATTCTACTTGTCAGCTCTTATATGTTCCTATTTTTTAGGTCTTCGCTCACATTCAGATATCATTTATTTATTTCCTTTGTTCCTTTTGAGGCATTTTACATTTTCGTCAACATCAGTTCCAGTTTTCTTTATTCATAAATTTGTCATTTATATTTACAGCAGTCACTGGTCCAAGGCTTTCACACGGTGTGTGTGTGTGTGTGTGTGTGTATGTGTGTGTGTGTGTGTGTGTGTGTGTGTGTGTGTGTGAATGTAACACCAGTAGAGCAATTGAGTGAAAACACTGGTATTTAATACAGTGGTAGCTACCCTTTCGGTTCATGTGGCAAGCATACACTCACCCACCTGTCAATCAAATAGGCCACGCCCTAAATTCTATATAACATTATCCTTTTAAAATGTAAGCAGGTGAGTTATATAAACAGTTGTCATGAAGAAGGAAATTAGCTGTAGAGACCAAAACTGTAAAACCAGGCTGTAAACATGTTTATTTCGGCCATAAAGTTGGACATTTTAACATGAGGATCGACTCACTGTTGGAGCCAGACTCTAATGGTCATTCAAAGAACTGCTGTTTTTGGCACTTCAGTGTTGGCTTCATTTTTCAGCGCTGGAGGTTGATGCTTGGTTCAGACAGAATGTGAAAGGAATGTTAGAGGCGCTGTAATTGCATAGAAAGTTAATAGAAACATGCAATCAGACGCAAATTTGCCCAGGCTGCACAAATTGACATTTATTTGTTCTAAATGATTAATGAGAGCAAATATTTTACATGTCTTCCAAGGCTTTATGAATGTGCTTCATGCAGAGAGGAGATGAAAAAAGAGAGAAGCTGGAGGGAAAGAAAAAGAGTTTCTGTCGAGGTCTAAGTTCAGTCACTGAAAAATCTTGCGGCTGTCAGACAATACGGGAGAATAACAGCTGGAGTCTGCCCAGATGTGGAAGTATATTGTGGGCCAGAAGTTAAATTTTGCTATCTGGGTGGCTAAAATGAACACAAACACACAAACTCCCTCATACATGCTGAGTATGGGTGCTAGCTTGCAGCTAACATCTGCACAGTTGGTACATTTGCTGTTTGGGGAGAATCAACACAAACAGCCTCGGGGTCAAATTTGTGCAAATGACTCAGGGAGGAAAATTTGCTTCACTTTCCGTCTGAACACACTTTTATATAACTACACCAGCTAGTGCATGTACTGTTAATCATCTATAACTGCACACTGCTGTATCACTGTATGAACCCTCGTAGTAATAACTAAAGCATTTCAGCAAACAAGCTAATGCTGACAAAGTTGGAATTCAGAGACGCCATGCTTCTGTCTTTAACATCATCTTCATCTTCAAGTGCATCTCATGTTCAACCCATCTTTTGATATATGCATCAGGAAAATTTGATGTGTGCTGAAGGAAAGGAAATATGGCAAAAAAAGAAATGTGGAAAGGAAAATGGGTAAAATATGGACTAGACAAATATTTAAATGTGTGCCAAGACAAAAAAAAAATGGAAAAAAGCTAATTGATTGGAGGTTTAAATATAAAGCTTTATATTTCTTTTTGAACTCCATGTTATTTAAGGATATATTCAGTTATATGTGGGACTTGCTCGCCACCGCCATCAGCTCTCCGCTCAGTCCGGTCAGATCCTGGCGACACTGTTTATGAATGGACTCTCACCGAACGCAACAGCACCGTCATCACTAATATTTATGCTGCTGAAACATCAGCTAAACATCAGCTTTCACGAGTCAGTGGCTCATCTGAGCTATAGGCAAGGTGCTGAAATATTGATGGGCAGATGAACAGATGACAGAGAGAGGCAGCGAGAGAGAGAGAGAGAGAGAGAGAGAGGGAGGCAGCGAGAGAGAGGCGTGTTGGTATATTTAGTATCACAGTCTCCCCGGGACCTTCAAGCGGGACTATTTTTGTCAGACTGGAGAGGTTGAAAACAGCTTTTGTTTTATTTTGAGTGATGTTACGATAAGCTGCTGCTCACTTTAATCTTTGTCTTAAATTCTTTGTTCTACCAGGCAGTTTTTTCTGGGGCAATTTTGACAGCCAACAACAGCTGAGGAGTTTTGTGAATTATACAGGACAAGAGACAGGAGACAGATATTTAAGAGCCGTTTTGTGGCTTGTTAGTTGGGAGTATTGCTCATCTGTCAGTCCCCAGCCCACATCCTTACATCGGCTTTCACTATCAACGCAGCAAGAACACGTGTCTCAAAATGTTTAGACATGCCTTTGGATGCAGTTTAGTTACTGCAACGGTTATTTTTTTCCTACAGAAGACCAACCTGAAATCAGGTGTTCAGGTCAGAGAATGGAACTAGTTTAAGGCTGAATAACAGATACTGATGACACCCAGTTTTCAACCAAACCTGGTACATATTTATATGACTGTCACAAAAACCAAGGACCATTTTTAAAGTTTAGTAGTGCACTTGTGAGGGAGTCACAGGGGGAAAGTGACAAGACACGTTTTCGGCCATAACTGGTGAATTCATACGCTAATTATGACACAATTTAACTCAAATGTCAACAGGGATAAAATGAAGTGATGACATTTTATTTTCAAAAGGTAAACGGTCGATTTCACTGTGACATCATAATGTTCTGCGCCTTTTTCAGTGCTGTAACTGAGGAAGGTTGTGATGATATTTCCTGTGACTTGGCTGGTTGGTGGAGGGATACAACCACAAGGCAGTGACTCAAGTTTTGCTTTTTGTCAGAGACATAAACATCCTTAATGAATGCAGCATCCAGGTGACAAAACCAAGGAAGTTGTACAAAATGTTCAGCAACAATGTGTTTCATCCTTCTCTCCTCATCTCTGTGGATATGTTCAGGCTCTAAAAGCGCTTGGTTAAAGTCAAAGGAAGATTGTGGTCTTGATTAAATATTGATTGAATATTAAGTCCACTCTGACTCGAAGCACAAGACTTTCATGGCTGATGATTTAACCACGACTATGATCTCTCCCTCACCTTAACAAAGAGCTCTGTATTAGTGGCACAACAGCAGTGAGACCCGGCATGTGAACCCCGGGTCTCTGGTGTCAAACTCCCTCACCGACCCTCCTCTCTACAACTTCTCTGTGGTAGCACTTTCTTGACATGTTGTACCTGATTATACCCTTCCTTCCTGATGACATCACCATCCTTTTCTCAGGTTTGAAAAAGAATGTGTAAAATTGGTGGACAGCCCCCTTTACATTCAGCAATATCATGACCAGGACCTCACGCATGCTCATCAAAAACTGACCCAAAGCCTAAGATACAGCAGCACATTATGAGCCTGATGCAGAGTCTGATCATATACAGGGTTTTTCTGTCTATATTGAAATTTGCTCCGCGGCTTCTTCCATAACACACGCTGCGTGCAAATGATCCTTTACCTTCCTACATAGATATTTGCAGAGGTGGGAGTAAGTCGCACATGCGCAAGACGCAAGATAGTCTAAAGTTACTGTGGTGCAAATCAAGCAAGGCAAGTCAAATGTTATGAAATTCAGTTTCCAAATTTAAATCAGTTCAAGTCAGTGGTCATGAAAAGTTTCATTTTAATTTCAACATTAATAAAACTGTTGCAGCGTTTTACACCTTCTAAACTTACTGATATTTGACATTTTGTGAGAATCTAGAGTCTGGATCTGTGACTGCAGACACCCACTGCTACACTTATTATTCTCATTATTATTATTATCACCTCCACCAAGGAGGTTATGTTTTCACCTTTGTCTGTTCATTTTCAGCAGAATTATGCAAAAAGTACAGAACTGATTTGCAGCAAACTCAGAGGAGGGGTGCGACATGCTCCAGGGAAGAACACATTCAGTCTTGGTGCAGATCTGGTTAAAGGGGCAGAACCAGGATTTTTTCTTAATCACTTTCTTTAATGTGTAGGATTGTTTGGTCTTGGTGGAGGTATGAACTGTACTGAGTGCCATTCTTGTTATTACTATTACTCTACAGCTCTATGTGGAACCTGCTCTGTGCTCTGTTCTCTTCCCTCCTGCAGTCCAAACTTGAGTATTTTAGCACTTGCCCCTCCCTGTTTAAAAAGTCAGGTTGCCTCTTCCCTTGTAGATTATTATACAAAGAGTTGTGTATTTCATTTTGTGGGTTTCATTACTTTGCAGTTACAAAGGTAAACTAAATGTAAAACTTCACTCGTCCACTATCCAGAGTTCATGATTTTTAAATCAGCTTTTCTATTGACTGTTACAGTCAATCTGTGTAAATGAAGAAGACAGTGGCTGGCATAGATTCATCTGTCTGTACCTCAGCACCCTGTGGCCCCTTCCAACACTGATTTCATTGTCACTTAAAGTGACAATGAATTATTCAAATAAGGACGCCTGGGAAGTTTTGATAGGCTATATTTAGCTGCAGCATCTGGTTGGTTGCCAGAAGCTACGGGTTTAGCAGGGTTCCCCGAATGAGCCGGCTGCCATGTCACAACGAGCTGTATAATGAGGATGGTTAGGAGGAGTGTGTGTGAGCGGGGGAGACGGTGACGGACAGAGCGAGGGAACAGAAAATCCTCCCGTCATGTGGAAACGCTTCTGTGTTTTTGTTCTCTCTTTGCTTTAGGAGTCGGGGATCTGTTTTCGGTGATGCCCACCCGTATCCGTCCTCTGTCAGCTGTTGATTCTAAATTAGCGATAAAAATGATTTATTGAAGCCCGTTCTTTTAGTTGAGTGAGTGATAGCAAATCCTGCTCTTGTTTTGACATCTGTCTTTACTCAAGACAACAGGAAAGTCCTTCTCTCATCATGTTCAGGGAGAGAGACACAGAGAGTGAGAAAGAGGGGAAACCCTTTTCCCTGCCAAAGAGCACAACCATTCATTTCCCCCTCCACTGCCTCCTCCTCCTCCGCCTCCCTCCTCACCACCTCTCTCCCTCTCTCTCTCTCTCTCTCTCTCTCTCTCTCTCTCTTCACACGTGCGATTCACCATCTTGAGCTGTCAAAAAAAAGGAAAGGGAAAGGTGCTGTTTCCATGGCGGCAGCTGATCAAGGAAAAAAAAGTGCAGCCCTGTGTACGACAAAAACATGCTATTGTTTAGGGACTTCATTGTAATGTAGGGCAATTCATTAGTAGCCTCCCATTCTTCCCTGTCCCTGATATTCCCTGGGACTCATCACTGTCCTCCCAGGCACTCACTTTATTTTTATCTCACTTTATTTAATAAAAGAAATATCATCCAGTCTTGTCTCTATAGAATAAGGCTGAGATGGAAATCAATTACTTGGTGGTTTAATTATGTATGCACTACGATGGTCTTTAAATGAGCCATTCAGCTAACTACACTGCATAATGTTGATTTAACCACTGTTTAATTTTAGAATGGGGAGCTTGATATGACAGAACTTGCAAATGCAGACACCATGTCTGTTTCCCAGCATGCACTGTTCTCCTCCTACAGGATGGCTCAGTTATCACACAGCATGTCTAAGCAGATACTGGATGTGGATGTAGTTAAAGGCCCGCACTCTAAAAGAAGACAGTGATCAAAAGGTTCTCCAACCCCACAGGACCTGTTAGCAGGTTCATCATTTCAAACGCACACTTTGTAAACGAGCTTCACTCAGACCCACAGAACTTTGTCTGGATTTCAAGATTTCTAAAAACACCGTGTTAGCCTCTGTGAGGAAAATGATCCTCAGAAGTTTCTATACTGATCTCTGATTTACATATTCAGCACATTGTCTTATCCAGAGTGAATGACAACGAGTGCAGCTCTAGAAAACATACACAACATAGATACAAATGAGGACTCGTCCGCCACTTCCTTCATTCACACTTAAAAGGTCAAAGAAGTGAATAAGATCTATGTCTGGCTGGCACACGTTAAAAACAGTTTGAGAGGGTAACATTCCCTTTCCCTCAGATTCACAGTGTCACAACCCATCATGTCTCACTGCGTTGCATTCTGGTATATCGATGCCACTGATGGTGGAGAAAATGGTATTTTCCTGTGTCATTGTTGATTGTTGTTGATTCTGAGCGACATTTACACAGTTTGTAGATACTGTATGTAGGGGTGGCCCCAGGGATTTAAAGCTATTAATAAATCGTGTGAGAGTGTGTGTGTGCGTGCGAGTGTGGCTTTCATCACTTCTCCTTAGAGTGTAAGACACATGCAGGTGACAAAGACAACAGAGGGAGCTGCCATGTGACCACAGATGTCAGTCTGTTTCTTTGCGAAGGCGAGTGGGAGGAGGCTACGTTCAAACCTAAAGCATGTTTGAATAAGTCAATAATGTCTCTGAGAAACAGCATTAAAATACAAGTAAAATGTTTTGCCAAATACATTTTGAGGGAAATGTGATTGCTGTCTGGATTGTTTTCAGTAGCATCATTTTGAATGAAGGAAATGGTGCATTTTTGTACCACACACATAAGAACACAGTGGTTGTGGATGGTGGATGTACAAAGTGCAGAGCTGTGACACTGCAGGCCGAGGTTCGCATCCTGAGGTCCCTGCGTGGCTCCATAAAGATAGTTGTTTTGCTTAAAAGTTCAGAAAGTAAAACAGTGAATCTCAAGCTACAAATAAGTGTAGACTTTCTTTCGTTATTGAGACCCAGACTCAGTCTCTACCTAACATCAGCGGCTCTGTAAACGATCGTCAGTAAGTCAGCTTACACGATCATGTCTTCTGTAGCCGGGGCACTAATGAAAACAGACGCGAAACATTATGTAGACATCAAGCTACTGACTCATGGAGGAGAGGCAAAGCCAGATCTGAGTCAAGCTGGAATCCTCTAACAACTCACAGGGTTCTCCTCTCAGTAAAGTCAGACCAGTATTAGCTGATAGTCGGACCGAGAAAGAAATTCAGCCTTGGACTTGTCTGCTGGAACCGGACACACGAATGACACTGACAGAACCCATAAAAACTTTAAAAAGAAAAAAATGTTGTATGGATGTTTTGAGGGTCCACTGACTGAGTGGGGTTTGAGCCGGTAGTCCTATGGACATATCTCTGCTGCGTACTGTGCCGTCACGTGCTGGGCGGTGCCTGTTTGAGAGGGACGCAGAAAGGGATAGATACATAGAAAGAGATGCTCTTGTCATTAAGTAGGTGATCAGTGTCCCTCTCTGGTCTGTGTTCAGTAACATAGGTGGGTGGCAGCGGGATGGTGGTGGTTGTTGCTTTGAAGAGACACAACACTACTGAGTGACAGACAGCGCAACAGACAGAGGGATATCTCTGCCCGGGGGTCTCTGCTTCCAGCTGGAGCTGAGCTCTGTGTCAGAGAGAGAGAGAGAGAGAGAGAGAGAGAGAGAGAGAGAGAGAGAGAGGACAGCTCTGACTGTGCATCCTTTTCTCTGCATTTATATCCAGACATGCTGCACTCATTTAAAAGAAGGGTAAACTGTGAATGATCATTTATTTTCCCTTCATTTACAGACTAAAGTTTGATAAAAGTCGTATTACCCATCAATTTATTTGTTTGGCTGCTTGGGGCAGTGCAAAGTGTAAACACAACACTTCATGTAACTTTGTGATGTCCACAAAGCAGTCACCACTCTCAGCCACACCCCAAGCCCCGCCCACCTTGACCCACCATCCAACCTTGCAGGATTTGGTTTCTCTGGGTGTTTACCTGAAATCTGCTTGATCAGTCAGAGAACAGTCCTGACCAGTTGTTACTAGAGCTCCAGAGATGTAAAACTACATTGAGATGGTTTTTAGTTTTTCTTCTTATGGATCAACACTTCAAATAAAACACAGAAAAAGTGTAAAACATGGGACCTTTAATGTTTGATAAAGAATCTACTAATTCTTTATAGATCAGGTTATAAAATTTGATTAGAGCAACATCAGGTTGCCGGGTTCCTCACTCTAATGAGCCATCAAGTCTGCAGTTACAACTGTTGGTAAGTCATTAATAAAGAGCCACTGCTTTATCAAACAACAACGGATAATGTCTGCAATTATACAGCTTAGTAAGAACTATCCATCAAGTCTGCAGCGATACATGTTAATAAGATGTTATTGATAACTGGATTGCGGTCCAGGTGCTCTGTCTACCTTTTTGAGAAGGTCAGTCATTGGTCCAGCCTACAGTGAGAGCTGAAGGGTCACAAGGACGAGAACCAACAACCTGGCAACATAAAAAATATGAATCGCTTTAAAGCATTAGGAAATTATTTATTGATAATAAAGTCTTTAGTTATTATCTCTTATTAGAAAATAGTATCATAAGATCTTTACTGGCTTTAAAAATCTGCCTCATGGTGGATTTACCCTCCACACAGTATTACATGCGTGCTGTCTTTGCATACTGAACAGTGATGGCTGTGTTCATGTGGACGTGCAGTCTAACACGTCTGCAGACTTCATGTGTGTACACAGTGGAAAAGCCCTAAATCCAGATTGAAATTATAACCAGGCAATCAAGTAGAAACAGAAGGCAAGCCACATTCAAGCTCAAACCCCCAAACCCCACAGGTGTAATTATGTCGGTGTGTAGACCTGTGTGTGCGTGCTGCTGTTAGTGTGTGTTTGAGATCGTCTTGGACTGTGTTACCACCTCCGGGGTCCCCTTAGCTTGATGATGTCACGGCGGCTTACAGAGGGCCGAAGCAGCATGGCGAGTGGATGGTGGTCTGAGGCCAAGATCGGAGCGCACAGCTTCCATTCATAGTGTCAAACAGATGGTGGCAGTCCAAAGGAGGTGGGGGCAGCGAGCGCTCTGATTGGCTGAGCCAGCAGGGCGTTTTCTGAAGCAGAGCCTGGGCAGATCAGTGGGCTGACTGGTTGTGTTGGAGCGGGGGGGTTTTTCAGTGGGAGGATGCCAAGGTTTGCCCATCCAACATGTTGCTGTGCCAACAGATGAAGGGATGTATGGAAATATGTGTGACCCTCGAGGGTCGTTCTGTTTTTAGCTTTCTGAGTGAATGCTGGAGCTACCAGGGTTTACCACAGAATATTTCAAGTACTGGTGGGATTAAATGTGAGATTTATTCTGCCAAATATCTGTCACGACAAAATGACTCTGCTAATTTCCTTCACACATCTCCTTAACAATTTTAGAAATGTCTATGATTTGTCTATTCCCAAATAATGTTTTTCTATATAAAGGCTTTGTTCAGAATTACAAAAAGACATAAACTGTATCTGTAAAAATGTGGGTAGATCAAAAACTGAAAAATTAAATTGAGTATTTAATCAATTTCTTTTTTAATTTCTTTTTTTTAATGAAGTTTTTGATGTAATTTTTCAGTGTTGGAGTGCCACAATCAAAATTTACTTCCATTGGCGGTGTCATTTCTATGTCACATTACACAAGAGGAAACACACAAGAAAGTAAAAAGTTTCCAGCGAGTGTTTGATTTGGGACACGCACTGCGCCAGTAGTGTACTGCTACATGCGAGTGTACTGAAGTAAAGCCAATTTTGAGACACTGCATTAGTTTGATTATCACTGTATCAAGTTAAAGTTATCTTTAAATTAGATTAGGATTATTGATAGGCTTGGGCTGATAATGGATAACATTAACTAACCATTAACATAAAATACAATAATATAACTATATTATATATATAATATATATATATTTCTCCAACAGGATGATATTGTATATTGAGATCTTTGGGCTGTATCAAGATATTACATTTTGGAAATTGCCCAAACCTAATTATTAAACTGGTAGACTTGTGGCAGTAGTAGTGACGGGCTCATGTCCAAGATCAGAGGCACACATCACTTACTGAGCCTTTTATCTCTGTATTGATATTAAAATCACTCCCATGACATTATTTCACAGTATATCAAGATAAGTTAAGTTAATATGGGGATTTGGATTTGGATATGGATTTCATAGTGTCATCTACTATAGGATGTAAAATGAAGCATAAATGAATAGATGTGTTTCTATTTGTGCAATCACAGTGCAGAGGATACAGCTCAGTCACATCTGATTTATCACTGAGGCCCGCTCCTCCACTGTAACCTACAAACCATCAAGTTTTTCCTTTCCATTATCATTCTAATGTGACGTCCATGCCGGTGTATCAGTTACTGTTTATAACCTGAAGCCGCATAGCTCCAGTGTCAGCGCCGCGGCCTGCCTGCGCTGGCGACTCCAGGGCGAGTGGCACATGTAATCCGCCGGGGGATCGTTGTGCGATCGAAGCGGTTTGATCTGGCGTTTTCCTCGTGTCTCTTCCTCTGGATGTGGACCGGCAGAGTTCCAGGGAGTGATAGACAAGTCTTGTGAAAAATGATGTGATTATGAAGAAGGCCTCCCTCCTTCAGGACTGTGACAGTGATCACATCCCATCAGTGTTTGGGGTGGTCACAGGGCTGCTGACTGAATCTGTTTAGCCCTAATAAATCACTCTGTGTGTTCTGCACATCTGAAGAGTTTTGCTGTCATTTAGAGTTATGTGCTCTTTACTGGTGTCTACATCTACTTTACATTTCCCACGTTATTTTGAATTGCATGTTGTGTGCTATCATTCGCCTAGTTTCTCCTGGCTAACAAGGACTGAGGCAGGATGGATGTGATAATAATGTGTGTAAGGAACCATGTTTATGATTGATTCTTTCTTGGAAGAGACTTCCTGTGGGCGTGGAGTGACTGATAGGAATGTGATGCTGCACTGATATGAAAACATTCACCTCAGGCTCGATGAAATAACACAAAGACAGACACAGGCAGCACAAAATGATAGTTTATCTTTCCTGTTTACTCTCAACCATTTAGTCAGTTGTTGTTTGTAGTGAATAATAGATTAAACAACATACAGACAATGTAGTTGTTGTTAGATCCGGACCAGAAGTGGCCGAAAAGTGTACATTTTGCTTTGGGATGCGCTAAAGAAAAGGTAATGATGTCATTGAAATCAAAGGGGTTGGAAGCACAAATGTGCTCAACTAAATTCATGCCGAACTTCTAATTACTTCATCAGGTATATTGTGTTGTGGGAATTCAAAGAAACATCAAGAGGTCACCAATAATTTAGGAATTTGTGTGCCTGCCTGTCTGCAGTGCTGCTGTATGAAGCTGTGTTTCAACTGGAGCAGGTGAAGACGTCACTGTTGGCATCGATACTGATGCAAATCAGTATATCTAGTCTGATATTAATTTTTAGTATCAATTAATTACTGCTGTCAGTGATTCAGGTCTGGTGTTGTGCTCGCTGATGAATGTTTCCCCAGTTGAACAAAAGGTGAGCTAATCAGAGGTTTGTAGGTGGGAATGAGGATGTGGACGTCATCTTCCTGTGTCAGTGCCAGAATCCATACAAAGAGAAAATGTTGACGAAGTTGACTTATGGAAATAGCACTGCCTTAAGAGCAAGGTGATTTTATACTTTAGGTTTAATGGAAATCATGGTGTGAAAAGAAAGTCCACAGTTTTCTTAAGGAAAAGGCTGCGATGTGTGATCTATCAAGCTTATAGCTGCAGGTTATTGTCTGTTTGATAATACCGGTTGGAATACTGGTTTTGCTACTGCCTGATATGTCGCAGGAAGCTTCACATTATTGTTGTTGAAACAACACAGCATTATGTATCATTAGCTAACCGGTCACTCACCAAGACACCTGCACTGGTCCACACATCACAGTTCAGTTTCTCACACGTTCCTTGAACATGCTCATGTTTTTGGTGAACGTTGAACTGAACGTATCCGTTTGCAGTAGCAGTAGCAGTAGCTGGTGGTGATGCACCAAAAAGCAGTTTGACAGCTGCCCAAAAAAAAAAATCACAGGAAGAAAAAGTGTTGTGGCAGGGATAGTTCTGGCAATTCAAACATCATAGCCTCTGGGGCTGAAGCCAGTTATTGTTTTACCACTTAAACAATGTGTTTTAAAGCAGGAACATTCAAAACAGAGCAGTTTACAAATGTAATTCAGTTCTATATACATTTTTTTATCATGGAGAAAGTGGGAAAAAAAGGTGCAGTAAAACTAGATGCAATGGAAATGTTATTTAGCCTGGTTCATGTAGGCTAGAGTTGTCCTGCTTTATGACACAGTGTTTACTGTAAGTGGTCAAACAAACTATTTTTCTTTGCTTTTAAAGCTAATATCTGCCTGTGATTCTAGTGGAAGACAGTGACAGTGACTGGGGGCTGGGGATGGATGGGTGGAAGGAGGTTCTACTGAAAGAACAGCTGCTGTTTTAAAAAAATGAAGGTGAACTGCTTAATTTGAGTCTTTGTGAACTGAACTTTGAGCTGGCTGTGGTTACGTGTGAGCGAGCACATCACTGGCCGTGAAAACAATGTGGTATTCCAAACTGATTATCAGGCTATCATTATCCTCGGGGCCATTGATATCTACAGCAAATGTAAATGCCATCTGACTCGTATTCATACCTAGCTCTGGACCAAAATGTCAGACAGATCTACCAACCCGAACATTTCCACCCTTAGATTCCACACGAGGGCAAGAAGTACTGACCCACCTCCACGCCTACGGTCCGTCAGCTGTTTCACTCGTCTTCATGGTTGAATAACAGATTGAACATCAGCTTGTGGTAATCAGTGAAATCAGCTGCTGTAATGATTGTCTAGCGGTGAAAACCTGCGTTCACGTGGCTCTTCACAGCACATGCTGAGAGTGAGACGTGAAGGTCACCTCTGTACCAGCCACCTCTCTATTATCAGCTGTGCCAACGAGCGAGTAACTCTAAAGCTAAAAGCCTTACATGTAATGAAAAAGATGGCTGAAGAATGGGGTGCGTCCTCGGGGTAAATTAGATCTGCATTGTTCAGAGATGGACTGTCTGCGCTGTATCCGCCCTGCTGCACTGCCTGCAAAGAGCAATTTAAGTACAGGACTTATTTAGCATGCAGAGTGAGTGTGCTGGAAATCAGGATGTCGAGAAGCATGTGCCTGTTGCAATCACATGCTAGGGTAGCAACTTTGCATTTTTAATGTCATATCATAAATAACCTTGTGAGGTATAAACATGGGTATCAGCGTGCGCACCTCTGCATATTAGTGTACAGTACACACATGTGTGTTTGGTGTCCGGTTAGTTTAATGTGACATGATTCAGCTGTTACAAGCCGGCGTGCACGGGGGGAGATGATATATCCTCACTCTGCAGACGTGAACACCACAGAATCACAGCCCAGCACGAGGCGGCAGTTGTCATTAGCTGGCGCAGCATCCGAGCAGCCGAAGGAAACGGCTCAGGTCGTCCTGCTGTTCGCTTCAGCCAGTGTCATGATAAGAGGAAGATGGAGATAAAGACACAGAGAGGGGTGAGACGGAGAAAGTCAGGACTGAGCAGTAGGAGCAGAATTTTTGCATGAGGTATTACTTTGCGTTTTTAAAGGGAAAATCAACCCTAATACTTTTTGCGGTGCATTATTTTTCTTTTACTAACTGGACAAACAGTCAGGGTTTGTGGTGTATGAAGTTCACATTATATGGGATTGATAGAGATGGAAAGTATTCCTATGTTTATGACTTGTAAACTCAAGATAGTGGTATGACTGCAGGCTTGATCATTTGAGGGCTAAACATGCTGTGCACTGTAAAACAATATGTCCATTATTTTGGATTTAATCACTTTGAACTACAGCCTTTGACTGAAATGAGGTATCCACACCTGTTTGACCTTTGTGTAGGCACTTACATATTAAGTTTCCTTTAATTTAGATATAATAATAAGTTTACTAACTTAATTAGTAATTAATTAAGTTTGCTTAATTAAGTTTCCCATTCATGACATGAACACTATATACAAATCAAACGTAAACATGAACACAGCATTAGTTCTGCAGAATAAAAAAAAAGAAAGAAAAGTTTTTAACTATGATGATTTTTCCCAGATTTATGTGTTGTTCTCTCTAGCGATTCCTCTGTTGCTGCAGTGCCACGGTCTAAGACCCCACACACAAGCCTGAAAAGCTAACTGAATTTAAAACAGCTACATGTAAATACATCCAAGACTTAAGCATTAAAGCTCCATATTTTCCTCTTCTCCTGTGTTTTATTTGAAGTGTTGATCCATAAGAAGATATATTGTAGTGTAGCTTTACATCTCTCTCAGGCTCTCTTCTGATTGGCTGACTGTTTTCTGAGTGACCCAATCCTGCAAAGTCTAGGTGGGTGGGGTAGGTGGCTGAGACCAGTGACTGCTTTGTTGTGACATCACAAGCTCCAGAAGTCCTGACGGCTGGTTTTAAGTCTCAGTTTCTGAATATAGGCCGTGTGCATTTCTCTGTGGATTGAGGCTTTGATACTTTCACAGTATTAATATAGAACCTAGACCTGCTTTATAATCAAACAACACATGAACATCTGCCTTTAAACTATATGGACCTTTAGAGATGGATGAGAGTCTGATTCTAGTCAGATGTTGAAAAGGTATTAATGCATCCATCTCCCCAAGATACAATATTTACTCCTCCCACATTGTCAGTGGGCAGTCAGTGGAAATGCTCTCTGACATTCTGAATACATCAGTGGCATTTATCTGATCCCTGATCAGTTCAACCACTGAGTGAGTTGTGTGGGTGCAGGAGTATAGATCTGTGTGAGTAGCATTGAGTTAGAGCCCATGAAGACAATAAGATGTTTGTCTCGCTCGTACTTTGTAAATACAAACACCATTTCCCATAAGCCCTAGATGTCTGTGGGCTGAACATCACAGCTTGACAGAAAATGCAAATCCATTAGGGGTTACAGCCGGCTCAAACACATCTGTAATAACAGCAGCTTTCATGTGTTGCCTACGTGTGATCATTGTGCATGGATCTGGTATGAGATCAGCGATTCTCTGGAGCTCACCTCCTCACAGCGCATTCAGTTCAGCAGCCCCGCTCTCATTTCATCAACACCCTCCCATAGTGATTGCTCCACAGTGACAAATGAATAATGAAACAAATTAGTCATGAAAGTAGAAACCAACTTACTTTTTTTCCTGTAGTATTTTATTATTAGAGGCAGCAATAGCTTAATGAATTCTCTGTCCCTCAATTAATTTTCTTTTTTGTGTTTTTTTTATCTTCCAGATAAGAGGTTTATTGTTGGAACAGCTGATACCAGCACAGAACAGTCTGTGTGGTTTTGGTGATTTGCAGGTGCATTAAAACTGAGCAAACTTTTGTTGAAAAGTTTCATCTTACAACTTTTACTTCATGGCATTTTGACAACTTTATTTTGACATGCACCGGGTTCTGCAGCGTCTTGTGGTCATATTTCCTAGCGAAAGTAGTAAAAATTTATGGCAGTACTGCTCAGGTTTACAAGTGAGATGCCGCTGCAGAAATGCTGTCTTGTTTGCTGCTGCCAGCAACCTGGGTCAGTCTATAACAGAGGAAATAAGACTCCAATTTCTACTAACAACTGCCTTCCTGTATTAGCAGCAGCCTCAGGAGACCAAAACCTGGATCTCTTAGTCTTGTGATGCTCCAACTTTCAGTACATCACTGCTGTATGTTGCCGACCACCAAGTGCATGTAGACATAATTATGGGAGGTAAATGAAAAATGGGTGAAATATAAAAGAAAATGATACGGTCAGTGTTAATAAAGTGACATACAAAGTACGATAGCTTTTTGTCGAAAGTGGAGTTTGTGACCTTACAGTGATGCAAGAGGGCTGATAACATATTCAGTGTTATCATATATTGTATATTTAATTCAGTTAAAAAAAGCAACATCCTTAGCTGATTCCTGAACGTAGAATATTGATGGTGCGAAGCAACTGCTGAGGGATGTAACCTCATCAAACTGAAGTTGTTATTGTCTAACGTATTAAAAGGTGTCAGTGAATGAACAGGATGAACATGATGAAGACACATGTATAATGAAGAGAGCGCATGTTAACAGCAATAGAGTGAATATACGCACGCAGTTCAGGAGCAGGGTGACCCAAATAGTGGCAATATTTTGAGAGTGTGTGAGTCACACAATCCAGAAACAAGGCAGGGTGTAAAACGACTTCTTCAGAGCTCAGTAGGCAGAGAACACCAGTGGATGGACTGTGGGAGGAAGGTAGAGAGAGAGCATAGTAGGCTGCATGTGTGGAAATCTGCTCCGTCTAGCTCTCTGAAAAAAAAAAAAAAAAAACGTGGATGTTTGCAAATTCAGCCTGAGCTTCTTCCAGGGAAGAAGAATATCTGGATGTCAGCTCTGCAGCTGACAGGTGGTTTCATAAACACCAAAACAAAACAAGATCTGTTGGGCAAAAAGAACAAAATAAAATCTGTATGTGACTCATCATTTAATACAGTTACCATACACATTCAGACGCATTGGATCAACACGCTGTCGCTGTGCCTGCTAAAGACTGAAGTTACTTAAACTGTATTGTGACAATTACGGAATAAATAAGAATTTTTTAAAATAGAACTTTCTAACAATAAAAGGCATAGGAGTTACCTTGTACTGTATTATCAGTGTTATTGTCATTGCTCTAAACTTGTAATTGTTATTTCTCACTGCCACTGAGCAGATATGAACGAAGGGGCAAGCAAATAGCACTCAAGAGGACTATTTAGGCGTCACTGCCTGACTTTGCCTTTGGACACTGCTGCCCAGACACAAAAGATGGCTTTCGTTTTTAAACCAATTTAACATTGTAATACCTGTGTTGTGCTCTAAATTGAGACACAAATAAGTGATTGCAGATAGTGTTAGAGATGATTGAACATTGATTTATCAGGGAGATTTATTGGGATTCACTGACATGTCACAGATTTCTCACTAAAACATTTCAGTCATCACAGAGAAAAGGTTGTGTAATAAAATACTACAACACTATGTAACTCTGCACAGCTCTCACAACTCAAACTTGTGGCTAGATGTAATTTTAAGTAGTTACAATTCAATGAATAAGGACCTAATTTCTAATCAATGCATAGGGAATGGAAGTTCGTTCTGACCTTGGGAATCATAGTCTGACAAAGGGTCACAGGTCACAGTGAAATTGACCTTTGACCACCAAGATCTAATCAGTTCATCCTTGGGTCGAAGTCGTTTATGCCAAAGAAACTCCCTCAAGGTGTTCCTGCGATATCATGTTAACACGAATGGGACGTATGGCCAGACAACCTGAAAACATCATTAATTCATTGACCTGTTCACAACTAGTACACATATGCAACCTTTGATGAGGAATCACAAGTAGACATTGCATCAGTGTAGGGATGTCACAATACAAATACAAAATACAAATGCAGCAACTCTTGCCCTGTTTTTGTTCCACAAATAGCGGACTTATTGGATTGGCTGGATTTATTGTTATTGTGTCCCTTTGTGTTTGACGTAAGACTTGTAGGGTATTATGCTGCCCTCTTCAGTCCCAGGAGAATCACATCTCTAGTGCCTACGACAAAAACAAGTACCGTCAAGGTTACAGAATTTTGGCATCCAAACTTAGTACCATAGTGACATCCCCTCTTCATTGTAAGGGGTCGCATGCAAAAAAGGTTGTGAACAACTGATCCACAAGGGTTAGGCCTGGTGCTTTTATGCGTGCTTTAAAAGGATTTTAAAAACAGGTAAATAGTACAATACCCTGATATCACTTACTTACTTTCCTGCTTGCTTTATTTCCAACTGCCCAACATACCAGCAGCAGTAAATTAAATCTGATTGCATCTGCATTCCCATGCCACTTTTACGCCAGGATCACAAGGAAGTGTGTGTTTATTTGTTGCTGTTGCTAATAGATTGCTTCTCTCTCTGGAGTCCATTCAAATTGATGCAAGTTAATTAAACTTGTTTGAGTTAAATCTCCTTCTCAGGAGTAAATATACTGATTGAGCTTGGTGTTGTGTGTACATATGCCAGTGTACATCATGGTTGAAATAACCATACATTTCAGTGATGGATTGATAGTAACAATTGTTTTTCTTTTTTTCTGTTTTCTTCTCTTGTAGTTTATTGCCTTTGCATCTTTGTTCTTCATTCTGGTCTCCATCACCACCTTCTGCTTGGAGACTCATGAAGCTTTCAACACCATCATCAACAAGACTGAGCTGATGCGGAACAGCAGTGTGACGGAGTCGGGCCCTCAGTACGAGATTGAAACTGACCCTGCACTCACCTACGTGGAGGGTGTTTGCGTCTTCTGGTTCACCATTGAGTTCCTGGTGCGCGTGACCTTCTGCCCGGTCAAGTTGGAGTTTGTTAAGAGCGTCCTCAACATCATCGACTTTGTGGCTATCCTACCTTTCTATTTGGAGGTAGGGCTGAGTGGCCTTTCTTCAAAGGCTGCCAAGGATGTGTTGGGTTTCCTCAGGGTGGTGCGCTTTGTTCGTATCCTGCGTATCTTCAAGCTAACACGTCATTTTGTGGGGCTAAGGGTGTTGGGCCACACATTGCGGGCCAGCACCAATGAATTCCTGCTGCTCATTATCTTCCTGGCGTTGGGAGTGTTAATTTTTGCCACCATGATTTACTACGCCGAACGAATCGGCGCCAAGCCCAATGACCCCACTGCTAGCCTCCACACCAAGTTCAAGAACATCCCCATTGGCTTCTGGTGGGCTGTGGTAACCATGACTACACTGGGCTATGGCGACATGTATCCAGAGACTTGGTCAGGCATGGTGGTGGGCGCATTATGTGCTTTAGCCGGCGTGCTGACGATAGCCATGCCTGTGCCGGTTATCGTCAATAACTTTGGGATGTACTACTCTCTGGCCATGGCCAAGCAGAAGCTGCCCAAAAAGAGGAAGAAACACATCCCTCAGGCAGTGCAGGGAGGGTCCCCCACCTACTGCAAAGCCGATCTCAACACCACCTGCAACAGCACTCAAGGTGACCTGTGCCACGTCAAAGGGGGCAGGGTACTAGAACGCAACCGTTCAGGTAAGAACATATGTTCAATCCTAAGCCATATTGAACAGAAAATTGTGAGCAACCACACCTCGGTAGTAAAGTTCATGTTACGCTGAAGGGCATTATTTATGAAGTGACAGCAAGAAGAATTCATAAGGAACGTCATCTGGGGTAGAAAGCAGTAGCCATTTGACAGATTCCCCCCTGAGAATTAAAATGGTTTTCCCTTAGAGACTCACGAGCACCACTGAGCCCTTTTTCCTTCTAGCCTTCATCTCTGGATGCCACACTGATGAGGAAGGCTACACAAAAGGCGATGAGAGTAGGAGATGCTTGTGTGAAATAGCTCATGCTGATAAGAATTCACAGTCCTTATGTCCAAGTCTTTCTTCCAGTAGGGATTGTTCATTTGCTGTTAAGACCGTAGGTGGCTGTTTTTCCCTCTAGGCCTGTGTCAGTAATTTACTCTGACACAGCTGATATTGATGGAAATTAGTGTCGACCTCTGTGTACTGACTTTCTTTGAATTCGAGTGCAGACATTCCTGAGGGTAGGTGCGTGCTCTGGGCTCCCCACACTCTGTTTGTTTATCAGGTCTCAGAACCTTATATATTTAATAAGCATAGAATAATTCATGCCTCAACTGAATGCACAAGCAGAGTCAATCTGGTTTAGTTGCCTGTGTGATTTCCTTAGAGGTCATTTAAAACACACAGTATGCAAGGTTACTCTCCTGCTCAGTGTCCTGTAGATTGCCTCATGATTTATGTTGCAATGTGAAAGGTTTCATTTAACATATACTGTATATATATTCATTTCAGTCACATGTGACAGGGAATGCCAGCTTCTAGTATATGTGGATTTGGTCTGATCTGAAACATATCAACCTTTTCATTTAAAAACCTTTATAGTAACCCAAAGAAATTCACTTTTTTTGTTAATAGAAATTAATTGTAGCATTACTCTATGATTATTGCTGTATTATGGTAATCAGTTTTATACTCATTATTATGTCATTATGTTGATGTCTCTTAAGTGTTATTCACGATTTGCTAAACCCCTCCCCTGAACACCAATTGTCCAATCACAGATTATCAAAGGTAATAGGCTCAGCAGCTCTGTCAAGCTTTTGATTTCTCTGTATGTTAAAGTGGTGTACATGAGGTTGTAATAAGGACGATACTCGACATTTAAACATTTTGGAGGTTGGTGTTTTTTCATCAAATCTTTTTCAACGTTTAATGTGAAAAAACAAAAAAGTAACAGCCAAATGGGGTTAAAATGAAATTTCAGTCTCTTTTTCCATTTTTATTTCACCTCATCATAACTTGCCTTATACAGCAGTACAAATACAATTGTTTCTTCATTTAGTGTTAACATGTCTTCTACATGGACCATAATCTAGTGCGGAGGCAGCTTCTTCTTCAGTCTTTGAGCACAATATAATGTATTCAACCATTACATGCATCTTTATTAAGACCCCTTTATAAGCTTCTCATTTTAAATTGTTTCAGCTGGCGACATTAACAAGTCAGAAAGAGACTCATGAAGCTAATGTTAGCTTAATTACATAGCTAGTTACGGATTAAATCTGCCAGCGACAGTTGCCCTTTTCTCAAAGTCGATGGTCTACTAAGAATTTCAATGGTAAACCGGCCTCTGTTATCACTGTAAACTGCATATGTAATTGTAGCAACAGTAATGATGGAGGACCTTATGTTATTCCTTATGCCACAGACCTCCACTGTCACCTAAAAACATATCAAAACACATGAAGGAGCCACAATGATGTAATTCATGACATATTCTATCACATTTTCATAACAATGGACATGCATGACAATGGATTGCATTTTCAGTCTGTGGCTAGTAACATCATGTCCAATAGAGAATGCTTAGAGAAGCAGTTCCACTCTTATACACTGACAGGAACTATTACCCCAGCCTCCTTGATTGTACTGATGGAATGTGTCCAAATACAATGGTGTGGCTGTTTTATGTGCTTCTCTCAGTTTTTGGACATAATACAAATTGTTATCCACTGAGAATAGCAAAACCAGTTATCCTACGAATAAAGACTCACTATGGCTCATGAGGGGTTAGTCATGTGTCTTTCTCATCCACTGGAGCTCCACACACTGTCTGACCTTTGACCTCTGCTGTACTGCATGGTGGTGCTTGTGACATTTGGTGCAGGCTTTTAATGTGTGAGGTTGTTTGATTTTATCATGACACTGACTGTGGCACCCGACCCGATGTTAGTGGTGTGTTAGTGTGTGTTAGTAGTATGCACCAGCCATCAAACTTGTGAAATATGACATTAAGGTTAGCACATGCAAATCAAATTTCCACCAAAAATAAGTTGTTGTTACCAGAGGAAACTTGCCACTATCAAAGCTGTATGCCATGGTAAATTCCATTGGTTGTTGTTGCTGGTGAAAGATTTATTTACTACTGAATCTAGTTTTATAGGTTCAGGATTCAAAGCATAAAGCTTATGTCAGATTGTTAGATTTTTAAAAATTGTGCAAACTGAAAGAAACTGGATGTGAAATTTGTTATCGGAACCTGTAAAAAAAAAACCACCCAGCCAGATGTAACATCTACTAATGTGTTTCCTCTCTCACAGTTCTGTCAGCGGACTGCAGCGGGGGCAGTGACCTGACCATGTCTCCAGAGGAGAGGGTCCCCATGCGAAGGTCCAGCACCAGGGAACAGGACCGTCGGAGCGGGGGCACGTGCTTCCTGCTTGCTGCTAGTGACTACACCTGCCCTGCAGATGGAGGGTTACGAAAAACAGGTAACTGCATGGGGAAATTCAACTGCTTCACCATTTCATTTGAGCTTTGAATGAATATTTTAAAGTATGTAAGTATTTATCATTTCAGTCATTTCATAGAAGTTTTATTTGTTAAAAAGCCATAAAGAATCATTCTGAAATTCATGCTTTGCAGTTCATATTTCAGATATTTTACCATAGAATTACTTATAGGAAAAGGAAAGATCTTGAAAACACAGCCGTTAAAACAGTTAAAATCCTCATCAGCTGATCCGTATCCTTAGTGACTGGGACACCAACATCCCTGGAAGAGGGAAGGCTGTTTGTTCAGGCCTAGTCACATAAGGTAACGTAAACTGTGGCCGTGCTGTTGCGGCACACCACAAGACTTTTTTTTGGCAATTCTGAGGACCATCAGTGTCCGTGCAGCCGACTCAGAACTGCTGCTTTCTTCACAATTTATTCATGTTTTCTTGTTGCCTGGAAACACTTGAATAAATTTCTGATCCCGTGCCTCACTTTTCTGGCTGTTGCCAGGTTCATTGCCCATCTGCAGCTCCCAAATAAACTGTCCAGTGTATCATCAGACTCTAAGGTGATGATACACAAGCAGACATGTCAGATTTTTATTTCACAATCAGAAAAATTGAAATGGTTGAAATAATAGATTTTAATGCCATCCACTCATAAGCATTTTGACTTCTTCATTTGTAACAGCAGGCTCACATTTGTTGCTACATAGAATGAACATGTCGTCAGTTAATACAGTGGATTCAAAAACATAATATAAAACATAAATATATTATATAATATAATATTAATAAATATGGCCTCCTTTCCTTTTTATCTGTTATAACAGACCTGTCCATACCTTAAGATTTTTAACCCTAAAAGTTTCATTCTCAGATGAAAGATGAAAGACCACACAGGGGACGAATTCAAAGAAAAACCAGCATAAAGTGTCTTAGTGAAGTGTTGTCTCCCCACGTGCCGCCAGAACAGTTTGGCATTGATTCTCCAAGTCTCTGAACTCTTCCCTCATGTGGTGTTTTGATGCGCTGTCTAACATGTTGGGTCCAAAATCTCCCATAGGTGTTCAACTAGGTTGAGATCTGGTGACTGTGAAGGCCACATCATGATTCACATTATTGTCAGACTCATCAAACCATCAGTGACCCCTCGTCTCCTGTGGGTGGGGGCTTTGTCATTCTTTTTTTCCACTCGTTCTTCAGGTTTTTCCTTTGGTTCGTCACCTGTCTGCATGAAGAAAACTCAGTTTTCTTCACTGAAAATCCCACTGACATTTCTAACTATGTTAATAACTAGGCTACACATCTAGGTAGCTTTCTCTACAGTATGTCACATGACTCACTTCATATACTTAGACACAGGCTAGTAGTTAGTTCTCTGGATACTTCTTTGAAAAGCAATCTAATTTCATTGTTCATTCAGTATTTATGTTTCTAGCAGAATTTAGCAAACACCATTTCCCATTATTCCCCTATAATTTCTCATTATGTCATATCGGAGTCACCATAATTACCAATTTCCCACTTGTAAACAGCGACCGTAACATCTAAGTTGTAACTACGACTTATATGTTGACAGGATGCCAAGATGGATGCATCTATATATCCATCTTGGCACCTACTCATACAAAAGCACTTAAAAACAAAACAAATATGGACGCCCTAAATAAACCCACATTTTACAGATCAAGAGAAGCATCTGCTTCCAAGCATCAGGTGTGTCAGTCCTGACTGAGGGTAATAAACAGGTAAACCCTTGGCCTTGCAAGTAACGCTGGGTTAGATGACTTCTTTAGGGTTAGGGTTAGTTAACTAGGTTAGTTAACTAGACAGCCAGACATGCTGATGTTAGCAGATTAACTCAAAGGTTGATTCTTTCCTTATACTTTGGTTCTTGTATTTTTGGTTTTGGAAAGGTGATAATATCACACTCAGAGCCTCAAACACTCTGATGCAGGATCCAGAGAAACCCAGTGCACAAAGTCTTTAATAATGTTGTTAGTGTGAACCTTTATATTAATGAAGAAGTCAATTTGCCCACTTTGAGTTGACCAAGGCTCATGTGGCACCACCAGGACGGCATGATGATTCGTGTCTCTGATTGAACCATGTTGAAACTTTCCCAGCAAAGTTTATCACCCATAAATCACGACTGGATATTGGAACAGTTCACAGTGTTTCCAATGAAACAAGATTTGTCTTCAGAATTTGCTGTCAGATCTTCAAACAGTCGGTTGTCACCTTCAGTCCTGTCGCAGTGCGTCAGTGGAAAGGTCAGATTCAGACAGGGCGTGACCTTCCATACACTTTGACCCAAGCTAAAGGTCATCATGAAGTTCACATCTGCTGAACTTCCAGAGAGCCTCGTCGGCGCTCCGTGTGATTTCAAAAGTAGGAAAGGTCACGAATTAAAATGTATAAACGGAGCAGCTCACACAGTGGAGATTGGGGCTGCAGCTGATTTGACAGCAAAAATACTTTCACTTGCATTTTCTTGTGGACTGACTGAAATAATTCTTCAATACCACGTGAGGCCTAAAGCATGTCTGTTAGATTAATTCCTCAGTTTTATTTCAAGCATCTTGAGGCATTAATGTTGTGTTAATCTGCACTGTGATAAGTAAGCGTTAAGCCTCGACTAATTGCCTTCTATCAGAAGTTAACAGCCACTTCAGGAGGCTATCTAAATGTCTTGCTCTCAATATTATTGCTCTACAGCCTCATAGTGCCACTGTACTCACTGTAACGCAGGCAAATCAATGCCATCGTACCATTAGAGTGCCACTTGTAAATTCAAGATTTAGTTTATTGGAATTCCAGCTCCCATTTCAGAAAAATCCTGTGATAGTACAGCATGGAGCTTCACTATTATTATTAAAATAAGGCGTTAATGGTTTTACTGAGATGATCTCGCAGGCGAAACTACTGTACATCTGGTCCAGATCCTCCGGAGAGCACATGATGGTGATCTCCCTCACAGCGAGGCTCCTCACTAGCCTTGTTTGTTTCGACGTAGGCGGCTGAGCAGCTGTGCCTTCGTCTCTGCTGCTTCAGTCAGCGGCTGCAGTTGCCGCCGCACTGACGCTAATACATAAAACATCAGGTCCTTTCTAGTCCCTGCTACCTGTTGGCACAGACCCAAGCCGTCCTTTGTTCTGCCTGCTCGGCTGGTTCTGAAACAGCCCCTGGTTTCATTTACACCCCTTCCTCCTGGTGAAACAAATGGGTGCCGTATGTGGTATTGTAATGAGGCCACGTTTCCATTAGCTGCTCCTCATCAGTGTTTACGCCAGCTGATTGGCATGCTCCATTAATGATCTGGCTGCTTTGGCTTGCTTGTTTATTTTGCACCAAGTGATGAATGCTAATTTACCAGCATGCATCACATGCTGCATTTTGAGACGTTTGAGCTGTTGTACAGATTAATAATACATTAATAATGATGGTCCTTTTCTAATCATCCTCATCATCATCCGTATGTGCAGGCTACAACTTGGATTTCTACACACACAAACAAAACACATTTGATCAATGATGTGCATGCTGGTAGTCTTAATACGTACACTTGCCTCTGTATGACTGTTATATATTCAAACCATGTGTCTTAATGTGAAAACTCAATTTATGAAAACATTCCCAAACTATTTGCCATATATTAGACATTTAGACATAATATTTACAGCATTTAAAACACTAATGATGATGCCACCAGATCAATAACTGCTAATGTTTTATTTCATTTTCCAACCCCATTAGTTTAAGAATAACAATATTGATTATTTGACTATTAGTTTTACTGACTGAACTCGGGCAGACTGGAATTTTACTGACACAGGCATTTCTCTGTGTAGGTTAAAGCTGAGTGGCTCAGTGAGGGGGCGGAGCCAGAGAACCATTGTTAGCTGAACGGCAACTTCAAATGACAACACACACACTGGTCAAAATGGGAAAAAAAACGAATTAATATCATGAAATTATTTTATTAATTGATAACCATGACAGTCATTATGTTGGAACGTCACGATATTAGCTAATTAGCTTACCTAGCCTGCTATAGTACGGTGGCCCTGAGAGCTCAACACACTGCAGCTTAAGAAAACACAAGCAGACAGACACAACAAAAAAATACAGAAAACATGTTTCGATGTTTCTGAAGTTGTGTTTTGTTTATTTGCACGTTTGTTCTTAAGTTGCAGTGTGTTGAGCTCACAGGGCCACCGTACTATAGCTACTATGGCTAAATACATATCAGCTACTTTAGTGCGGCTAATGTCAAATCATGTGAGCTTGTAAATACAAGTTGGGAAAAACCATACACATTACCCTTCCCAGTTGTAATTCAATAACTGAATAAGTAGCAGGTAAAGTGAAGGTGCTAATGGGACGGCCCGATGTATCTTCTCTGATCAGACACAGTTTGAAGATCCTGTTTCTAGTGTTCATGCATCATAAGCCAGACAGACCGTGGTTCTTTGGTTCTACCTGCTCGGCCACTCCGGTTCTTTCTCCCTCCAGAGCAGCTCCAGCTGAACTATCGGCCTTACTGTCAGTGTGAGGAAATGTGCTGTGCATGCTCTCACCGTACAGTATGTTACTGTTGCTCTATCTCACTCCTGTCTCCTGTCTCGGTTCACTCGGCTGGCTCGGACGCGGATCGTTGCCTGCCTGCCTGCGTGCCTGCCTGCCTGCCTGCCTGTGTGTGTTCATGTCCTGTTCCTGCACAACCACAACCACCACCACCTCCACCACCACCACCACCACCTCTCTGTGGCCCCCCCTCACTCATCTGAAGGCTATGAGAAATCCCGGAGCTTAAACAACATAGCGGGCATGACTGGCATGGCTGGTAACGCCCTGAGGTTGTCTCCTGTGACCTCGCCCTATGGATCGCCCTGCCCGCTGCGGCGCTCTCGCTCCCCTATCCCCTCCATCCTGTGAGATGTCCAGCCCTGGGCCTCTTTGGCCTAAACTACCCCACATCCTGCCCCCAAACAAACCACCTCCCTTTGGTATTATATCTGAACTGTTCTAGATATTGTGGCTAGTGGATAAGTACTTAAACTTGTAGCTAAGACTAATGTTAGTGGCTTGGGCAATCTGAGCAACTCCTCACCCCCCTCTTCCTTGAAGGTACATGTGCTTAGCTAACATCCTTAAGTATCTAGTCAGTTCTCCTGTGTCACTTGGAGTTCCCTTTAGATATCGTCATACTTTGAGACTTGAGACTTGCAATAAAAGAACTCTGACTGGTGGCTTCAGAAGTAGCAGCCATGACATTTAATAAAGGACATATTAATAATCAGGGATATTAGATGTTGCTGTATTTAGATACCATGAAAAAGACGTGCTTCCAAAAAAAAAAGAAAACAAAAAAAAAAAAAAGAAAGAGAGATGTCACTTCATTTGAACCTCATACAACTGTGACTTTGTCTTTTGTTTTGCTACTTGATTTTTGGGACGGAGACCGGAGGAATGGCTGCCAGGACGGACGATTATGTCGTTCAGGACTGTGTTTTGACTCACACAAGCACACTTACAGTCTGTCACTCTTCACCTGCTGCTGGGCCCGCTCATGTTTTTGCATGGATCATCCTGTAACCATCGTCTGCGAGCAGTGTGGCGAGGGGAGCAGGGACGAGGCAGACAGTGAGGAGAACTTAAGAAACTTATTTAAAAAATACTCTTTTTTTATGTATATGTATATGTATATATATATATATATATATATGAAGGATTATTTTTTAATTTAATATTATTATGTTGGGGTTGGGGGGTGGTACATTCAACTTGTATCGTGTCTCATTTTGCCATTGGCTTCACCAACAATTCACCGAGGAGACTAGAAACACAGAACGCCATCTGGGTGTTCGTTTCTCTCTGCATGTGGGTTTTTGCTTGTCTCTCTGCTATTTCCAATTAACTTCTCCCCCCACCCCCCCCCCTCCTTTATGTTTTTTTTTTCTTTGACCGAGCGCCACCAAAGCTGTTGTGTCTCTGGTTGTTTACTCACAGATAACTGCAAAGAGGTTGTCTTTACTGGTTTCACACAAGCAGAGAGCAGCGTTCTATCTTAATGGCTTTGGGGGAAGGCACCGCCATGGCGGAAAGGTAACTTTCTGAACAGGAGGGGGGGGGGGGCAGATTTCAGTGTAGAACCCTCTCACACTCTTGGTTAATGAATTATGATTTGTGTTTTTGTGTGTGTGTGTACTAAAACTGGGGTTATTCAATAATCCTAAAAGATACCTGTACATGGTTACAGAGACGTCCACAAACATGCACTCTTGATGGCACCATTAAAGGTGCTGCTTGTAGCATTGTAACCAGTGGATCACTACCACATTAATATTAAGACATCAGTATAATTACTGCAAACAGATGATGCATTTTGCATCATGTGCTGCCAGATTCAGTTTTAGATTTGCTTGATTTACACCCTAAGAAAGCAGATTTGTTATCTGTTATGCAAGTGATACATAATATTTTCCTGCACAGTATCACTTCATCTCAGCCGTCTCCAAGGGCTATTAGCTGCTCTCAAATCCCCAAACCCGACAAACTGACCGGAATTCCCTCAGACCAGCGTCTGTAAATCTCTCATGAAAAAGAAGCAGCCTTTTTGTTTCTCTGAAAGGCTGCGTCGTTTATTATTGAGGAGACTGTTTTTTTTTTTTAATGGCGGGCACAAATTGCCTCTGTGCAACCAACAGGTGTGGGGGAAAGCAGACATAACCATGCAGCGATGTGCCTCACCCATCCCTACAGTATGTCTATACCAGTAGCAGAGGGTTGCCTAGCAACTGGCTCCCAGCTAGATGCATCTTACACATAACACGGCAAAAAGTCAAACAATTAAAAATAAGAGCTCTTGCAAACATTTCTCCTTGTCTGCAGACTGAATTATTGAATCACCCCCCAATGAAACCACTGCAATATACAATAGAGCTTTTATAACGCTGGATATGAGCTCCATAGATTTGTACTATCTGATTTGTTCTCATTTTTGTGCATATATTTAAACTAGCCAGTGTGTGCATGGCAAGGTCGTCTGACATGATGCTCAACACAGACAGATGATGCATTTCTGATATTTAGAGATGTGTTTATATTTTATTTAGACAATTCAATTCCTATTTGAATGACGGTGGGATAAGACTGTCATCAGTATGAGGACCTATTGCAGTGGGAGGACCCCATTTGGAGCCATAAGGCCACTGCTGCAGGACAATACGGACGAGGACGCACGTAAAACCCATTGACTGACAGCAGCCTGGCTCATGGCTCTGCGCACAGGAAAGCAACTGAGGACTGTGACAAGCATTTACCTTCTCTCCTTCTCTTTTTTTGTTTTCCTGTTTTGAAACTCTGGAGAAAAAAAAAGGAAAGCAAAGTGCACTGGACACGCCCTTAACAGAGACTATCTACTGTATAGATACTGCTCCTGTAAATAAAACAACGACACAGCACATCTGGGCCGAAGCGGCTCCGTCCACACATCTGTCTTTTGATGGCGAGTCAGGTGGTTGGTTGCTAAGTTGCGCCGTGACACTCAGTGTGAGTCACTTTTCTTGCTGTGGTATCCCTCCTCGCAATAAGTGTATTAAGATGTATCAGTTGAGGCACTTTGTGTTCTAAAAATGGAGTGTATTCATATATGAAATTCTACATACAGTATATACAGTATAGAGAGACAAACGTGCTAAGTTGAATAAATGTGACATTATGGTCATCTTTGCTTTCGTTTCCCTTGGTATTTTCAGTAGGTTAATTGCTCTGCTGTGTGTTAATGTGTGTGTGTATCCTAAAAACTCCAGGGTCAGATCTGCAGTTTGAAAGGCCAGGTCAGTGGAGACTTGCTGTCACTCTTCTACTTAGTTTTTAGCACAAACCTGAATGAGACAGAGCCCCCCCCACCCCACCCCACCCCTCTGTGATGCAGTCGCTGTTGTAGAAGTCCCCCCCCCCGCCCTTGCCGTGCATTGAACATGCAACTACCCTGCGTTAGTGCTGCAGATGTTTGTCTTTTCACAAACCAAATTATCCTGACCAGACTATTCCTCATAACTCCTGGTGGCTAAAAAAAAAAAAAAAAAAAAAAACTGCATAACTTGATTCTTCCAAACTTTGGAGCAAAAGTGTAGCAGAAGTTTACCAAGTTAAATGCGGGACTTCTAGAATGGCTACATCTGCACAGTAGCAATCCCACGAACCCAAACAATCAGATCGGATTTGCAATAAGCACCCAAAAACAAAAAGCACCGATCCACACTGTGATTTCAGCAGCAGAGAGAAAACCCAGTGAACGCTGATAGAAAGGACTGGCAGGTGGCACAACGTATGTGTCGTGTCGGTCGGCTTGCTGTTCAAGTGTCACCCTGTACCCACAATCCTCCTCGTGTAGTACACACGCTGCTTTACTCTTTGACTCGACAAAGGGGAAACTGTTCTTTGTGTATTTTTAGAATGACGTTGTAACTTAAAAAAAAAAAAAAGGTGTTTATTTTTTTTAATCCAGAACATGTATTTTTGTGTCTTATTGTTGAGTACATTGCTCTTACCTGTAAAAGTCATGGTAGTCTGATGCTGTGCTTCTCCATTGTGTCCTTAAACTGTCAGGCTTTTGATCCGAGTTCATGTTTTGTATGTTTTATTGTGAGGAAAAATCTAGTTTGAAGTCTGTATTTGTGGAGCCTTTTGTTGGCATTCTAAAGTGCATGCTGAAAAAACATTATGTCAAATTGTAAAAAAAAAAAAGGAAAAAAAAAAGAAAAAAAAGACATACTGTATATCACAGTCAAAACAATGTGTATAGAGTAAAGGTAAATGCTATGTGAGAGATTCACATAAACTATTTATCTTTTAACTGCTTGTTTCTTCTTCATTTCTTTGTTTGTTCTGTTTCCTTCTTCACTCTGCCTGTAGGTGACAACACACAGTCCAAATGTGGTTCATCTCCCTGCGTTTGATTGACGAGCTAATACCACAAAAATCTAATTCAAGTAAATCATCTCCAGCTTCACAAAAATATCTTAGAGGTCCCATATAGTATAAAGGTAGATGTCCATGTGTTGTTGGATTATAGAGCAGGTCTAGGTTCTATATTAATACTGTGAAAGTATCAAAGCCTCAGTCCACAGAGAAATGCATACAGCCTGTATTCAGACACTGAGCCTTAAAACCAGCTGCCAGGACTTCTGTGACTTTGTGATGTCACAACAAAGCAGTCACCGCTCTCAGCCTTGCCCCAAACCCTCTCAACCGGACCCACAATCCAACCTTGCTTTACTCCCCCCCCCCCCTGCAGTATTTCTGACCATTACCATGCTGCTCCTGCTCTCATTCTGATCACTCCCTGGTGGTGCCTGCTCATCCTTCAGAGAAAACAAGACACATGGAGCCCCTGCAGAATATCTGAATTAAAGAAGTGCAGGATCCTGGTGCTGTTACCTGTAGCAACAGGTACAAACCAGATGCTGGAGGGCACAGTCTAATTGTTAAGGACTCAGATTTGGATGAGGGATGAGACATTCAAATGTTATAGCTGTACACAGTGACTGCTGACAGTGCAAGTGGAATCTGTATTAATGTGCAGCATCTCAATTAGCAGTAAGGTGATTGTTGCAGCTGCACTTTATCATTTAGTGTAATGAAGCAGGTGCCTGGTGCAGCTGGACGTGTCGTTTCACATTGAGAGTGGAGGGTAAACAAAGCAGCCGCTGCCGACAAACAGGCGTCGCATCCGTCTCATCTGGCGGCCGGTGTTGATGTCTCCCACAGGTTCAGGCTGAGATACCCGTGAGCCGGCGCCCTCCTCTCCCGCTTCCTGTTCATCCTTCAGCTCACGTCCAGCAGCCAGCACCGCTCAGCGCACTGTACCAATCTCTGAGACATCCCAACTATCTTTACTCCCATCACCATGGAAACAGCCACAGACGTGCCAAAGAGATGTAAACGCCAGAGCCCCCATCAACTCCCCTTTCTCCACCCACCCTCTACCTAGCTGCCGGGGGGGGGGGGGGTTTGGGGGGGTGTACTGTGCCAGCTGCTGAAAATCCAAAATACCAAATTCGTGACATGAATATTGCATCAGAGTCTGTTTTCAACTTTTTGGCTCTCACTCGCTGACACACAAAGACGCACATATTTCACCCCGGCCGCACTAACAGGTGTGTAGATATAAATACTATGTGCAGTAAATTAGATGGATGGATGGATCAATGGGTAGACAGATAAAAAAACAGACAGAGATAGATGGATGGATATTTATCCTAATGAGATTTGAAGTTTTGACTTTTTAACAAAAATCATATTTTGCTTACAGTAGACATTCTGTTTTTATATTCACTTTGTTTTTGTATTTCTCATGGATTGAGTTTAGAGAGAATAGACAGCTGTTGATTTTGTTGAAAACATCAGATCGAACACAAACCACTTCAAGACTCTCTGGTGGTGGGGCTGAATAAAGTAATGTGATGTAGTGTTCGCCCTTAATGCTGACACCAGAGGAAAACTCATAGGGTCACTAATGTCAAAAGCGTTCATCCTCTGGGGAACATGACATGCTCAGCTCAGTTTGTCCAATCAGCCTGGTGGTGCTAGACGAAAGGTCAGGAGGTCACCAGGAAGAGTGATGTCACAATCCCAGATTACTCACTCTGAGCAGACTGTGGATATGTATTGTGGTCAGTATACTGACTATAAGTCAGTATGCAGACAAAAAATGCCTGATTTATGATCTGTGTGCTGCAGCTGTGGAAAAGGAAGGAAACAAAGGAGCTGCTCAGATGGTGAAACAGCTCCAGAAAGATCTTCAAACAACATCTTAAATATTAAGTTTTTAGAAAGAAAATTTGCTGTTTCTTTGTAAACTGCAGTAGCAACCATAGGCATGTGTATTATAACACTTCCTGTCAGTATAAAATGGCCATTACAATAATATGTTATGGAAGTGGGACACAGTTTAAGATCCATCCACTGCACACCATGAATATCAGAAAATATCATGTCAACCTGATTAGTAATCATAAGATATCTTGCTTTAGATTTAATGTTTTTTTTTTGTTTGTTTTGTTTGTAAAACATTTTGCAACTAAAAACAAAATAGTACCTGCAGTCCTGAACTTCTGCCATTATATAAACCCCCACAAACCCAGAAAGTCCCAAAAAGTAAAGAGAAAATTGACGTGACATTTACAATTTTACAAAAAGACGCAGCGTGGAGAAAATACAGAGGTTATTAAAATGAAACTGACAGGATTAAAGGTCCATTTCTGAGCGGAGACACTTGTGACAAAAATATATACCAACACAGCGAGGCCCCTTTAAGATGTTTTAATAAAAGCACACCTGACACGACACCTGTGTATATTTATACTCCCTGTTTAAATGAAAACATGATGCTGGGCCCTGAAGCTGCCACACTGCGGTGTGGCATTTAAATCCTGATAAGTGCCATGTAATGAATCTGGCGTCGTTGACGAGGGCAGAGTGAGTCAGGCGGTGGAGAGGAGGCTCCGTTTACAGGCTTTGTTCCAGGTGCGTACTCCAAAAGCCATGGGGAAGCTCTAAATTACTCACACGCTGACATGGAGCCCCTTATTGACAATCTGAAGGGCAGCATGTAGTGGCGGCCGCTAAGTGCCAGGACGCACAAGAGCTCTAATACCAGCGTCAGCTCTGAGAGACAACAGATAAATAATAATCAACAAACAAACAAACAAAACAAACAAAACAAATAAATAAAAAAAACAGATGAGAGAAGGATTATACTGGAAAGACTCTCTAACTGCAGCAGGAAGTGAGTCCGCACATCGCCTGCACAGGAAACCGGCCCTTCAGCCATCCTGTCCACCACTTCACTGCCTTAAGTATGTGGGATACTGGTGTGTACTCCTCCATGGTTTTGAGTTTTCATCCTTTATTTAGCTGCAGTGGAGGGATGGAGAGAGGCACATGCAAATGTTCTCTTCTGCAGCATTAAAGATGTTTCATAATATCGGTTTATATTTTCTGAGGCTTTGTGAGATTTGTCCCTGGAAATCTGGAATTTAAAGATTCACAGTATCTTGGTCATCAGTGTTTCTCACAGCAGTATAGGTAGTGAAATGGGAATTGCATAGCTAGTTCAATGGAAGAAAAATAGTATTTTTTTGATCCTATTTAAATGTGTGTTATTGATGTCCAAAGGAAAAAGAAGCATCCCCACAGAGGTCAGAGGTCAGCCACAGAGTAGCACTGATGGAGCTGACAATTACTAGTTAGATGTGTGATAGGCTTAGAGTCGTGTTCAGCTAGTAAACATGCCCCCACATATATCTGTGTTTAAATAATAAAACTGTCACCAACATTAACAGAAATTGACATATTCTGGGGATGTGCTTTGAGTGACAGGTGTTCACTG
This sequence comes from Seriola lalandi dorsalis, assembly GCF_002814215.2. Taxonomy (NCBI): domain Eukaryota; kingdom Metazoa; phylum Chordata; class Actinopteri; order Carangiformes; family Carangidae; genus Seriola; species Seriola lalandi. The sequence continues at coordinate 1,022,043 of NW_019524924.1, forward strand.
AAGTCTCAGCTCCACAAACACCTCACCTCTTTGTCCATGTATTGGATTGGCAAGGAGTTAGGGGCAGAGTCAGACACTGCCAAGATGACTATGGTGGAGCAGCTCATTCTGAGCTTCACAACCACTCTTCAGAAACTTGTTAGTGATGTCACGGAGGCTTCTTCCATCTTTATTTACAATCTATGTGTGTAAGTCATGTAATTGATACCTGATACTTTGATGTGAACATTTAAAATAATCAGCATTGACTTTTAGTAATCAATACTGACCTGTATCTGAGTAACAGCTTTGCAGTGGTGATATATGTCGTCAGCTAAGAACAAGATGCGTTTTTAATGTGAATAGAAATCAAGGGTGTAGGTTTGGACTCAACATTGGTAGGGACGCAACAACCCCCACCCCCCCTCCAAAACAAAGAGATTGGCTTTTTTTATACCATCAACCAAAAGTTTGGTATATATGGTACATATTATATATTAAATAAGAATTTGAATCTGAATTTATAGTCAGGAATGCCCATATGCAAATATAATATTTGTAAATGTGTTGAATTTCCATTCATGAAATATATCTATCTATGAAGTAAAATCATATATGTATTTAAAGTATAGCCTATATATGTAAAAATTACATATGAAACCTGTTAGAAATTGGAACAATATCATATATTGACTTATGTCTGTTTAAAAAAACAAAAGACATGTGGACATAAATGTGTATGAAAATGTCATAGTATAGTGAGGCATAAAAATGTCACAGTATATTAAGGCATAACAACATCATAGTATAGTGAGGAATAAAAAGTAATTTCATAGTGAGATATGAAAAGGTTGTAGTATAGTAAGACGTAAAAATGTCATTTTATAGTAAGATTAGAGTCGAGAAGATTAGAGTATAGATAATGTGCATGTCTAGACTGCGGGAGGAACGCAAAGTACTTGTTGAGAACCCACACAGGGACAGAGAGAACATGCAAACTACACACAGAAGGGTCCCGACCCCGGGGGTCAAACCCTGAACCTTCTCAGTTCTAACCACTGTACACCGTGCCTCTCCATAAGTCAATTGTTGTATATAAACGCATAAGAACGTCATAGTATGGTAAGGCATAAAGAAGTCACAGATCCATGGTGACATTTTCATGGGATTTTCGGATAGAAATTCACCTCATACTTTCATATATCCACCATTTTATGTTTACTCCTACCAGCAACCTGACTGCTAGCCCACAGAAGACAGACGCCAGGGTTAACTTGCTAGTTAACGCTAGCTAACATGGTTGAATAACATCGGTTGACATTTTTCTGGTGACGTCAGATACCGCTGTGATACTCTCACATGATCCTTCAGACAGCTCAGTTGTTAATATGCCTACATCAGTTGTCTTGGGGACGTGGCCTCCTGGAGGGCACATTGGAATGATCTAATATGACTTCACTCCAAACATAATGCGGACAATTTCAAATATAAATATCTTGTGGTGGTCAATCTGTGGTTTACTGTGTTACACCACATGGATACCATGAATCAGAGGTTTTAAATTACCTATGTGACTTTGCTAAAATGAGAGATTAGTCTCAGGGTCACTTTAATCACCCCTCCCCCAAAACAACAGCCGCTCCATGAGGTTCAGACGCACCAGAACCGCTACAGTCTGTACTGTATGACTGAAGAAATGTGATGATTTTGGATTTCAAGAGAGAAGGTGACTCTTTCTGAATGGATCCCTGTGCAGCACAACACTTTCCGAGACTGTGTTTTATGTTCACGTGTCTTACATGAAGACACAGCAGCTGATTGTCCTGGGAAAATGTCCAGTTTCCATCATCGCTGAAAGACCTCTCTCCAGACTGTGGATCAAAACACAGATTTGTTTGATATTGCATAAAGTGTTTACTGTAGGTATGTATGCAGTGATTTACTTGTGTGCTGCCAGATCTGACCAAGGTGCCACTGTGGTTATAAACTCAGATGAGACATGAACAGACAGAGATAGAACAAGAACATTACGATCAGGTAAATGTCTGTTAAATGAAGACAGGTGTGTCAGCTGACAGAAGATGACCTAATTTAAACGTGGACTTTCACTTTCACACTGTACTGCTGCCAAACTCACTTTTAAATGCCTCCGAACAGGATGCGAACTCACTCGATGACCAAATGGGGAAGATTTACACACTGAGGAGAGACACTGGACAATTTCCAATATCTTCATGTAGCCAGAGTTTTCCAATGAAGTGAAACACCTTGCATGCTAAGCCTGATGGTAAGCAGACCGCGAGGGGAGTATTAAATATTTTACATCAGACATTTCCATTGATCAGCCGAAGCCTCTTATCCAGCTCAGCTGCCTCCGTGTCATTACACGGGCAGAGATCATACTCTGCGTGCGCCCAGCGGCGTGTTAATGAGCCAGTCAAGCCAAGGTAAGCCCGCACACACCGTTGCATCAGGCGTAGCGAGTGGCACTCGTAAGAGCAAACTAAATTTGGCATGGTGGATTTCTGATCTGGCAGAGGTTGCTGAGCATTTCCCCTGATGTCACAGTTAAGCTGCTGCACAGCAAGTGAACCTGTGAAGCTTTTTACTATAATATATTTTAATATTGTTCAGATTGGCTGTGTGGGCCTAAGTTTGAGCCAAAAGGCATTTATACTCACTTCCCATTTTGACAGGGCATGTTAATCTGTGCAGGGCTTTCAGGTCATAACCATGAGTCTTGTATTATTATATTATTATTATATTTCCTCCAATTTAACCATGTCACAGTCCTCATCATAGGCCCTGAGAGCATTTCTGAGAAAATAAAAATGATGAACCTTGAATGAATTGGTCCAGTCGTGTTTCAGCCTACTGAGAAACATTGCATAAAATTAATGAAGCATATTATCTTTTCAAAATCCAAAAAATCCTCCATGTTTTCGTTTCCTCCCGTCTTGATGACTGCACTACAGTCTGCAACATGTGATGAGGGGTCCCAGGTAAACAAGCCGTCAGTGTAAGGGGTAACCAGGTAAAAAGTTTGGGACCCACTGGGGCTGGATAATGGCACTAATCTCCAGATTTGATTTCAATTTACAAAGTCCAAAATCGATATATTTCCATTTCTATTGGATTAGATTAGATTTGATTCATAAATCAGTTACATCATAAATACAAATGCTGTGTAAAGTGTTTCTCATAATTTATCCTGGGAAATTCAAATTCTTGTACATGTTGTCATGGTTTGCCATGGCAGACATTTTAGGTTTGAATTTATGTTTGGACCTTTGTCACTTACTGTTTTATTTTGTAGTTTCCTTGTGTGTCTCAATGTTTTTACTTCCTGTCTTGGTCCTGTTTCTGTGTGGTGATTGTCTGCCCCGCCCTAATGTGTTTCACCTGTGGTCAATCAGCCTTGCCTCCCTTGTGTCTATATTCTCTCTGTGCTCCTCTGTGTCGATTCGTCTGTTCATGTCTGGTTTGTCCTTGGTCTGTTCATGTTGCCTGTTCATGTCGGCTGTTGTTATCCCCCGTGTCTCCGGTCGTTGTTCCTTATGTGCTCTCGTGCTTCGGTTTCCTGTTCTGTTGGTTCACCCGTTTCGCTCGTTCTTCGGTTAATAAACATTTTTACAATTGATCCCTATGTGTTGGCTGCATTTGGGTCCAGCCTCACCCAAGTGAGCAACACTGTTGTTTCCTTGAATATAACAACATGTGAACATTATAGCTAAATTCTAATCACATAATAAAACTATGGATGGAGGATTTATTTTCTTTGGAAAATGTTAAACGATTAAACCTGACAAATCTGTATTTTTTTTTTTAGGTCTACATGTACAAAACCTGCACCTCTTACAAAGGGAGCACAGCTACACATGCACCAGCAGCAGCAGAAGCTTCAGCTAACACTTCCACTTTAATGATCACTGAGCACAGACAGGACACAAACTGAAAGTCTGCTCAATAATTCATCTGCAATGTTTGTGTTGACAAGACATAAACCTGACATCTGCAGACAGCTGTTAGCTAGTGTTAGCTACCCAGCAGGGGCTGGCTGAATAAAGCAGAATCCACACACTCCCCTTCTACAACTTCACGTCTCAAAGCCAGAGATAAAATCTTATTAACAAAGCTCAGGGCAGTGTGCAGTGTTAGTTCAGTCTACTTGTAAGATAGGATCTGTAGATTCACTATGACACAGTTAGCTAACTGTCCTAAGTCTCAACAGTCTGCACAGACTGTAACTGTTCAACTGACAGGTTGCAGGATTGTGTTGTACGCACATTTCTTCAGATGTTGATTTGCATTAACTAACTGCACAAGATGCAGTCATTTGTACAAATGACTAAATCTGCAAATCTAAAGCCGTTAAAAAGGGTTTTTATTTATCGCCTACAGTTGTGAAATTTTAACAGCCTCTGTGTGTTTTAATACTGTTGTAGTGTCGCTTGGCTCGTGTCCTAATGTAGCCAGACATCCTCTTAATGGATTTGGACTAAAACATTAAACACCAGCACAGTCTCTGAGTCTCGTTGTTTATTTGTGATGTGCTGCATCAAATTACTGAGAGAAAAAACACAGTATTTGACAGCGTCCGCTCTCAGTTTATCTCCTCGCAGTCGCCGACTCTTAGCTGACGTGTAATTAACAGAAAACATTTCAAATCCAACACACTCACAAGAAATGAGAAAGTAAATACGTATATGTAAAAAAAGGCCTCTGCCTCATTTTTAATAAATAAAATGGCTGTTTCATCGTATTCCTCTGCATGCATAGGAGAGAGCAGGGGGGCTGAGACACAGCTGTGAACAGCTGCCTACATCAGAATAAAACAAGTAAATAAATGTGCATGAAATACTGAATGAATTGAATTATTTTTAAATTACTGACTCCACTAATCTTTCTTCTGCCCTTGTGATTTCAGCCGTGTCATTAATGACACGGAGTGTTTATGGAGTCCGTGAAGTAGCAGACAACTAACCTGTCAGCCATCACACAGGCTCCTCTGAAGGACCCACACATCAATGTTACTCTATAACCTGGAATTGGCATCACTCCCCATCCCGAAGTCGAGAGCCGTGATTGAATGTGTGATGAAATGTGATGAAATCAGTACTATGTGGGTCCTGTTCATCGACTCTGCAGGCCCAGTGTCATTTATTTAATCCTGTTTGTCATTTAAATTTGACGTCCTTTCAGGAAGATTTGAAACGCATGGAGGTTTTCCCTGCACGGCTGGATTTGTGTTGGTTGACAAAACACTCAGCACGAGCAGGAGGATGAAAGAGCAGAATCACAGTGAATGAATTCACTTAACAACCTGTAACCTGGGACTTCTTACAAACTGGAATTTTTATGAATCTTGTAAGGCCTAATATAAAAAGATTCAAATGAATAAAACACTCTGTGAAAAGCTTTTTTGTAAAAGTGGGGTTTTAAAACTCTGATATCCTTGGTCTAGTCATTTCAAAGGGTCCTATTATCTTTACGTTTGAGTCTAGACCTGGGAGCAAAAAGAAGAGAGGGAATCTGAGGATCACAGGGAGCGAGAGGCGACACGAGGCGTAGAGAAATAAAAGGTCGGAGATATAACTTGTAGGGTGTGTCCTCTTTAAATGTAAAATTTGTGTGACAGGTATCCACTGTAGGGAAGCCAGGATCATGTTTCTTTGTACCAGTTAAAAAAAGTTTTGAATATATTGGCTAAGTCATTCATAAGAAGAGCAGGTTCTGTTCTGTTTTTTTAACCAGACTGAAATTTTGCAAAAACATAATTTTCATGAGTAAATACAGCAGCTGAAATATATATATATATATATATATATATATATATATATAAAATTGTAAGAATTAGTGGGATCAAGTGACAACTTTCTAAAGTGTAGAGACAAGAGCCTTTTTGAATAATTCAGAAACAGAGAGAGCAGTTAATCATTTGCATAATAGCAGGGCTCACAGTGTTGACAACTTCCTTTAAAAATTTAAAAGGAGGAATATCTACAAGACAGTTTCATTTTGTTTACAGTCTCAGTCAGTGTGTGAGAGAGAGAGAGAGAGAGAGGCTGTGCAGGGTTTATCAGCTAGGACTAAAGTGCAGGAGGAGTCCGACCACACTACGCTTTCACACATGAAACTGTAAAGAAGAAAAAATATCAGTCATGTATTAGTATTCTTGCATTTGTCAGGAAAGATTAGAAATCTGCGATTCATCCCGAAGCTTGACTTTCTTTTTTTTTTTAAAGAATCACCAACACAAACTACAGCTGTTTGTTTTTCACCTCAGACTCCAGCTTCTTCTGAATTCCCTCCTCTCTCTCTATACTAAATACTACTGAAGTTTCATTTTTGTTTATTTATTAATAAGGGACGTACGAAGCTTATACAATTTTAAACATAAATATTATTATTAAAGATACATTTCATCAGCAGTCCCTTGATATGTAACAGTTAGAATGTATGCACAGTGACAGAACAATAAACAAACTAAACAAACAAGACAAGATACACACACACACACACACACACAGAAGGAAGAAGATTGCATGGAATAAAAAAAAATGAAATCTCTGGTTCCACTGCATCGATTTTGTCCATTCAGAGTGTGAATTATAACCTGCAATGACAATGAGGGGCTTCAATTATTTCTCCAGGCGGAAAGGGAACCCACTACAGCGCAGGCATGTGATCAGTGAACTGAAGTGTTGAGCATGTATTTTAATATTGTTCAATGACCCAACAGGTAAAACCTGAACTCCTGAGAGAAAACAAAGGGGGTGTGTATTATAAAAAGCAAAGTTAAAGGTAAAAGACTAAACCACCGCACCATGAAATAATAAACTGTGTACTGATGTCATAACGTGTCTCTACGACAACTAATCCTCCAATCGTCTCACTGCTAATGACTGAGCACCAGTGTTTGCTAACATTAGATCATATATGACATTTTATATTGGTAGTGAAATGACAAGCCGACACTGGAAATGAAAGGGTGCGCTATCAGATAGCTAACATTAGTTGGCTTAACTGTAACTTAACCCTAAAGTTAGAAACTAGCTAACGTTAGCGTTAATCCATAGATACTTGTCATATGTCTTAATCAGGGGGGTCAGACCCGATCATTTTAACTCTGTGTCCTTTGTGAGTCTCACAACGTTAGTTGGAGTAAATAATGGTTTCAATAGCTGACTATTCTTTTAATGTGCATCTTAGTGAAAATGATAAAAATGGTTGTGTCATTAAGAAGAATTTAAGCCTTTGTGAGGCGTATGTTTGTGGGTGTCTTTGCTTGATTGACAACTGTCTCAGCCTGTCACTCACAGCTTTAGTGGAATTAGCGTCTCCACTAACTGAAAAAGACGGTGAGCACTAAACCCAAATTAGAGTTTCAAAACATCCCTTCAGTAACCTATAGCCAGCATGACAGATGCCACATTCTCCACGCATCTCAGCGCAGCAGCATTCATCAGGCAGCTTCATGTCTGGGAAATAAAGTGCAATGAAAATGGATGTTTAATATAGAATTTAAAAGTGTAAGAGCTGTAATTCACAGAATCCATCTTTTGCTGCTCTTAATCATCTGCTGGATTATTGCCAGAAGCAGTCGCAGAGATAAATTGTAATGTACCAGATAATGGTTGGAGCCTTATGCTGGGTTAAAGAACAGCACTAATTACAGCAGAGACGCACGCCCCCCCCAACCTCCGGAACAGTGAGTAATTGAGACGGCTGTGTAGACAAACAACCATAAACTAACTGGAAGCCTGATCATGTGGCAAGTTACAGTACAGGCCTTATTTATTTATTCTAATTGTCTCATTTAACCACTTATAGCTGTGTAAGTGGAAGAAAAAATAACATGTTAACACTTAATTAAACCAAAAACCTGATTTTATTGGAACTACAAAAACAGATGTAATGTATGTTTGAATGTATCATGCACGTCTTCCCCAGTGGCTCCTGACTTTGGCATCACATGCAGCTTACGTCCTACAAACGCAATGAGATGCAAGCAGCAACCAAACAAACGCTGAGTCACCACGGCCCTTTGGATCAACAAGGCAACTCTGCCTCCATCCACACGTACAAAACACATTCATGCCTGCAGCTCCTAATGACAAGACAACGGATACACAGGAGTCACAAATTAAATCAGCACATGAGTAATGCAAATGAAAAGAGATGACGATTCCCCATAAATATCAGCAGAGAGTAAACAATAATCATCATCCTCTCTCCTCTGAGGGGACTTCGCTTTTTTCGTGAACACACTATCAAGCAGCCAGACGTGAAAGAATAGCAGCTGTATATGTGTGTGTGTGTGTGTGTGTGTGTGTGTGTGTGTGATGGCAAGGAGGAGGTGGGGTTATTGATCCTTAGGCGCCAGGAAACCCTGTTCTCCCATTTCCACTGTAATGAAACATAATCGCTTTGAGAGTGGCAACTTTGCCTCGCAGAGAGCCTTCAGATAATCTGGGCCTTTTCCAGTTCGCACCAAGTCAGGATTTGTGTATGTGTGTGTGTGTGTGTGTGTGTGTGTGTGAAGATGGGAAAGGGGAAAAGAAAGAGAGGAATACAATACAGAGAATTTTTTGTGGCTCTTAGATCCGCTGTGGTTAGTGGTTAGTGAAAAGACCTTGAAAAGCTCATTTCAGTACATCCTATAGTTTAATGTGTGGTTGAATATCTCACGGTTTTGTTTGGAAGTTAAGTAGAAATAGTGAAATCTTTTAAGAGTAAACATTTCAGTTCCCTCTAGAGTTGAATACTTGAAGTGTCTTGCGCCTCTGACCACACCCAGCAGTGATGTCACATCGCAACACAGCGCTCTGCTAGTCGGCCAGTGCTCCCGGTCGGCTTTAACTGGGATCGCTGGTTAGAATCTACTGCAGTAATATACTATATGTGACTACCTCACACAGCCTCACATCAAAGAACCCAAACTATCCCTTTAAGCAAGTTTTCATATAGGCAGTTTTAAATATTTTTTTCTACTGACACATTTGGTCAGGACCAAAAAGATGCGCAGGTATGATGCTCAGCTCTGGTCAGTGATGATTTGAGGTGCAGACATTATGGATACTGAAGTTTTTCATTTTCAAAAACTTCTAAGCTCCTGCTTTTATAAATCCTCCAGCCACAGTCCAGAAGACAGAAGTTTGAGAGCGACAGAGACAGAGACAGTGGGAGAGAGATTATTACTGGCATTTCCCCTCCATGTCAGCTGCTGTCTGAGCAAACAGGAAACCAGGAAAGGAGAAGGAGAAAACGCCAGTGGGAGCCCAACGAGTGACCACAGATGTCAGGTAGAGCTACAGTGTGTGTGTCGCTGAACGCTTACAGCCCATTTATGGAAAAGGACAGTGGAGCGAAAAGCAATCACTGGGCGATTTAGCAGTCTTTTAGCCATCTATTGTTGCTGGAGGGGAGCAGAGCACAGCGAGCGACGCACAGCTGTTCTTATCTGATCTGATATATACACAACAGCTATTCCTTTCACTGCTTTCACTGCTTTCTAGTCCTTATTAGAGGAGAGGGAGTTGTTTTTTTCTTCTCCCTGATAATGGAAACTGAATTCATAGACATCATTTAGATGCAGGGTCTCGTATACTGATAAAGCTGCGCTCTAATCGGAGGCTTTATTTCCTGCTCCAGCACAAAGCAAAAACTGCCGTCATTAGAAACTTTGAGAAGCCTGTAGGCTGCAGGGAGCTTTGCATCACTGTTGTTGCTATGCAACACAAACTTCAACAACAAGCAGCAAGCTACATTTAATTAGTGTTTCACCAACTACCAAGTGAAAAAGCAGAAGATGTTGTTGAGAGGTAAAAATGGAGACGATGAAGACAGAGACTGCGCTTTTTGAAGTGCGGATTTAAAGGTGCAGTTGACCCAAATCAAAACAAAATCTCATTCCATTTCTCATTTCTCTTCCCACAGCTGCTGTGATGTCTATCTATAGTCTCTGCATGGTTTGTGTGTGATTTACTGAGGTTTATACTGACATTAGCTCATCATCTTACAATGGTGCTGAAAAGCATTCATGACAGCTGCGTCTGTTTCCAAGAGCCACAAGTCACTGATGATAACTGACAGTGACCTGTTTATCCCTCTCATCTGAAGAAAGACGGTTAGCAGACGTACTCAGAAAGTAGTTCTTAATTAAACTACTCACAAGGGCTGTGGATGGATGATGTTTGGAACAAGGTGCTGCTTTTATCTTCCTCAAATGTCGAAATTAAATTATAGTTGTAGGAAAAATGTGTTTTTTGTGTGAACTGTCAATTTAAAGTTAACTTTCCTCACCAGGAAACGCTGAAGGGTGATTCAGTTTTATTACAACTTGTAACTTGTACAACTTGCTGACATCTGTAAACATGGCAACATCTTCACAAAAGGTTAACGGGGCACGTATCAGACTTTAGCCAGATAATGTAAACTACTTTATTTGGAGGTAAAACTAAAGATGAGTGCACAAGAAATTTTTCATTTTAAAAAGCTGTTTTAAGATGAAAACCCTGTCCAGACGGGCGTTTTAGGTCAGTATCAAATGTAATATCCATTTATACTAACACTTCTGAAAACAGGTATCACATGACCATTCATGTACACTGGGTATGCAAATACCAATGTATACAGGAAGAAGATTGTCTTCCCTGCAGTTGGTTGCTTGGTTGCAGAAAATACTCCGAACGAGGAACAGCAAGGCCGAAAAGTAAGACCGGACATTTCTCAACAGCTGCCGGCAAAGACAACACAGTGAGAAACGCTTGTAATTCGTTATCCATGTTGCTTTCACCACTGGTAGTCGAGGCTGATGCCCTTAGTTTTCTTGCAGAAAAGAGTCACGTGATAGGAGTGTGATGAATCAGGGAAGGATATGTTGTGACTGATAAGACCTAAACAGGGAACAAACCTGAGTGTCTACATCATCGTTTCCAGAAGCCTCAGTTTCTGTCCATCCAGACTACAACACAGGGCAGAGTTTTCAAACTAAAACTGGGTCAGCAGCGTTTTCCAAAAGTCCTTGTTTTAGGTGCTCAAAAACTTGAGAGATGTGTGGACGCCGGTTATAAATGTAGCAAAGCAGATGTGTTTTAAAACTAAAACGTATTAGTGTGGATGCAGCCTGATTCCGCATTGCACAGGAAAACTTGGCACAAACAACTATAACAAGTATGGAAGGTCAAAGTTGAGGCAGCAAGTCGGTGTGTCTGACAGTTTCGGGTAAAAATGGCCAAATTGAAAAGGGCTTTTTTCATCCAATTCTAAATAAGTTTATCTAACTAAAAGTTTGTTTAAAACCTACTTGTTTCTTTCTTCTTCTGACTTCTTTTGAAAAATGTCACCAAGCTACAAGTATAATGCCCTTAATTAGAATGCCTCCATTATCCTTTTACATAAGATAATTACTATATTTTAAATTGTTATCTCTCTAATTAATCATTTAAGAGGAAACTTCCCTGACTCTCTACAATGGATTTTTCACAGTTCAGCTCGGGGCAGACTCTGTAAAAACATGTATTACATCAAATTTGCATTAGTTTGCATTTACACAATTCACATTCTATCAAATGAAATGAAATATAAAAAGTGTCAGAAATGTTCATTGATCAAATCATTTATGTTTTATAACCAAATACATTAAGTTATTTTTACTAGAATCACTTCCTGTAATAAAGTAGTTCAACCACAGTAAAACTTTTTTTCTTCTCCTGAGTTTTATCTGAAGTGTTGAGCCATAAGAAGAGGCTTCTCTCTGGAGCTCCTCATGGTTTGTTTGGACTTTTGTCACTTCCTGTTTTATTTTGTAGTTTCCTTGTGTGTCTCAATGTTTTTACTTCCTGTCTTGGTCCTGTTTCTGTGTGGTGATTGCCTGCCCCGCCCTAATGTGTTTCACCTGTGTTCAATCACCTTTGCCTCCCTTGTGTCTGTATTCTCTCTGTGCTCCTCTGTGTCGGTTCGTCTGTTCATGTCTCCTGTTGTCGTCCCCTGCGGTTCCTCGTGTTTCGGCCTGCTGTTTAAGTTCCTTGTGTAACCCTCGTGTTTCCTTCTCTGTGGTTCACCAGTAGGTTCTTCTGTTAATAAACATTTTTTTTGCACCTCAGTCGCCTGTGTTGGCTGCGTTTGGGTCCAGCCTTACCTGCACCGTGACAGCTCTGGTAACAACTGGTCCTGACGGCTGGTTTTAAGGCTCAGCATTTCTCTGTGGACTGAGCGCTTTGATACTTTCACAGTATTAATATAGAACCTAGACCTGCTTTATAATCAAACAACACATGGACATCTACCTTTAGACTATATGGGACCTTTAAATCTAAACTTAAATACAGAAATTCACCCTGCAGTGTTTCATGTCAGTTTCCACAGCTACCTAACCTCCATAAAATGAAAGCTTAGCCATAGGCAGGTGTCCTAAAAATAACATAAGGAAAGTAGACTATACCTTACTGCAAACAAACCAGTGACAAAGTCTGCCTGTCACATGTGACTACAGCCCTCATAAAACACTGTGTAACCACTGCTACAGGCTGAGCAGGTGCTGGAGGACGGATGACCAGGTATGTCATTCACACCTCAGGAAAAGGCGCATTATGTGTCATCTTTAGACTTTCCACTCAGCAACAACGTCTCCAGTGTCAACACAGTGAAATCTCATCTGCACTTAACAGCACGATGAGGCCATAACATCACACAAAACTGTGCTTTGCAGGAAGCAGAGGACGGACGGTTTCATTCAAAAATGAGATCACTACACCCACTGCTTAAATTTGACTCATCCAGAGAGATCTCCACATTCATGAGAATCATCTGTAGTTTCACCACGCTGACTGGTTAATGTCAAGTGGCATTTTTTTTTGTTGCTGGCTAAAACCGATACAAAGGATTTTGTAATCCAGCTTGTCACCATGCTGCCTGGTTGCCTTCGCCAGGTTTCAGCTTGAGCATCATTCACCTGCACTAAAGGTAATTCTGGATGCATTTTTCTCTCTGTGGTGTGAGGAGGTGTCAGAGGTCTTGTTGTTCTCCATTATTGGAGATAATACATTCATCAATCGCTGCGAAGGAATCATGCCAGCAGGTCATTCTTCCTTCTCATTTAAATGCGTTGCACCTAGTCAGACTAAAGTGTGGTTTTCTTAATGATTCCTGGCAGCTATATCGTAATGACTCCGCTGTGATTTCCGGCTTGGTGGCTACAAGTTAAACACTTCTTATCTCCATCTCAGTCCCTCTGTACTTTAGCATATCCATCAGTTTAATTCCCCTCCATCCACTTTGCTGTGTCGACACGGGCTGTTAGTGCAGCTGAGAATCGAGGGCTTTTTAGGTGTGTTGTTGCCAAAGAGTAACCGATCTGTCCATTTATCAACCTCAATTCCCTCAGCAGCAACATTCTGCCCACCGTCCATCCATCATGACGCTCTGCAGCTCCTTTGGTCCTCTGCTGACAACTTGTGTGAGTATTTTTTTATGTAATAATTCAGATCACTATTAGAGTCCACCGTGTCTTCGTGTGATGTAGGGTGATAACCTAACATCCTCAAAAGAACAGTTTGAATATTGTTATGTTTTTAAGTCTGATGCAGCTTTGAAGGTCTGTGAATGGAAACAGCTGTGATGTTATTGGAAGTGGTGGGCGTGGCCACAGCGTCACAAAATGATGAAAATCTAAACCCCACGTCTCATAGAAATGACATTTCTATACTACTCATTTGTTTTTGCCAAATACATTTTGAAAAGAAAACTTTTTAGCTGCCCCTGGATTATGTTCAGCAGCAACATTTTCTCCAGTGAAGGAAGTTCTGCGTATTTATATCTGTTAAGGTCAGTCGTTGTCTTTCCCTAAATCCTTGTGTTCTCCGTGTGTGTGTGTGTGTGTGTGTGTGTGTGTGTGTGTGTGTGTCCTGCTGGGCGTGGCGACCTGGTTCCTGCTTCCACCAATCAACCTGCGCACCTGAGGTTCATCTTTAATCAATGCGGCAGCTCTCCAGTCATCACCAGGGCCTGTATTCACAAAGCATGTTATCGTACCTCTAAGAGTTCTCCTAAGTCACGTTAAAAGTTTCTAACTAAAGGTTTTCTCCTAAGTCCTCTTCACAAAGCTGCTGAGGCCAACTTTTAGTAAGGAAAAGTAAAAACTTCGAAGCCATGAGTGCGACTCCGTTGCTATGGCTCACGTCAATTTTCCCAGACGAGCGTCGTTGCAGGGACCACAGTGATTGGTTGATGAAAGACCGTCTGTGCCTGTGAAAACGCAACATCCCGCAGTAATAATAAAAAAACAGAGAAATAAACGAATACAAATTAAACAATAATGGATTAGCTGCTGTTTACAAAAGTAGTGCATTCTCCAAAATGCATCTGTATGATCAGGTTTGTGTCGACTTTAATTTCAATCTAAAAACTTGGAATCCACTTGGCCCTGGACTCCAGCCACACTGGTCTGCCAGCTCCATCTCCAAACCTTTGGGATAATGTAAGAACACAACTCAACGTAGGTTTAGTCATTTTTCATTTAGCGTGGAATAGTTACAGATTATAACTTTAACAAAGACTGATATTTCCCTAAGAGCTTACAAAAATGTGACTCATGCTTTAGTTGCTTTTATTAAATATTTCTCTATTTTGCAGATGAAAAATAACATTCAGAGGACATTACGTTCACTTGTATATGACATTAGACGAGGTTGGTTTAGATCATGTGCCTGGATGCACTGCTGTGTATTAACCTTTCATACATAAAACATGGAGAAACTCCTGATTTCTGCTCAGGGACTAAAGTGCCTTTCCAGCCATTTAGTTCAAGCAGCCACTGCTGGTGTCAGAGGTGTTCAGCTGTCACCCACTCACATCTTTCACATATCGCCCGACCGGCAAAGGGGAAAACGCAGAATCCCCCCGAGAGCCCTTGTGCTGGCGCTCAGCCGCGCTGCGTTCATGTGTTTCAATTACAGTCAGACTGAAGGGCAGTGAAGGACAGGATTTCTGAAGGAAAATGTATTCAGTGTGGAACTGTACAGGGACTGTATACACACTTCTTCATTAGTTTTTGTCGTGAGTGACGACAGGGTCAACCGAGTCACCCAGTTACACAGACTGTAGACTGGGTATTGATCTAAAGTGAACATCAGGGACACTCAGATAGGTCAAGCAAATATTGGCCAACCACCTGTCAACGTGCTTTATCTAAACATACAATGTTTGCGCGTCTGTAATGACCTGAACCCTTTACTGAGATCAGGGGTGTCCAACCTTTTTGTTCTCTGATTACTCATGTCTGATATTACTGGTCACATTTATTCACATATCCTGTCAAAACTCTCAAACTGATCTCCAAAACAAATCAGAGGAATAAGATCATTTAACACGTCATTAAATATCAACATCTGAAACGCACAGATTGTACAACAAACAAACACGGCTCATCGTATCGGACAAAAATCTGAGTCATGATCCAGTCAGACCTGAACACACAGACATGAGAACACCACTGTAAAGAAAGAAAGTAAAAAGTGAGTAAAAAGAAGCTTCTTAGTCAGTGATAGTCGTCAGTACATCCAACGCTACATAACAAACAGGCACTTAAAATAGATCATTCAGGTCACTTCATTTTCCAAAATATAAACAAACACGCACAAAAAAAAAAAAGAATCACCTCCTTACGGCTTTCCGCCTCCACCATTCAGACCAGTTTCAGATTACATCTGTTTATCCAGAGTCACACTGACCTTTGACCTCTGACCACCAGAATCTAATCAGCTCAGTCTGTGTATTTGATTAAGTTGTATTTGGAGCAGATTTACTGAGTGAAGTTGTGTTGCTTAAAGTTTGTACTCTGCATCCACGGTTTGTACAGACTATATTCTCTGAACCTTCGGGTGAGCTGCTCTGAAACAGGAAGTGAGCTGCGGGAGACCCCTGGCTTAGAGAAGAAAAAAAAAACCCGACCCCTGATGTTTTCAAAGTCAACCCCATTCAGCGCCTCATAAACCTCTCACTTAGCCGTGCAGCTAATACGTCATGAGGCTAATGTTTTACAAATGACAAATTTCATTTCATCCCTCACAGTGGGTTTCATCCCTTGTTTTATCATCTGCATTAAGAGCGGCTTGCCCTCCAACGGACAGTTCAGCCGAGGTAATTACTTCCATTAGCCCCTTTTCACCTGCTCCGATAGTCAAGATTCATTAAGCTTATCAGTTTATTAATCCACATGTAATTAAGTGCTGAGGACCTCCGGGGTCCCGCTTAACAAAAGGCATATCACCTGTCCCGTTATCAGCTGGTGACATTCGCTGAGCATGACTCTATTTTCTGACTCGCTTCAAAGAACAGTCAGACCGGGTCGCCGCCCTCGAACACACAACTTAGGCTCAAGTCAGAGGAAACTTTCTGCTGTGTAACCAAAGTTAATTAAAACATCTCCTGAGTGTGGTTTTAATTAAGAGAGGAAAATGCAAATGTTTTATTTGAGTAAAGATTTTTTTATTTTCTGCACTTGACATAGAAACCAAGTGGGCAGGAGGAGTGACGTGACGTGATCCTTGTCTCTGTGTTGAACCATGCTGCAAACATTTTCTCTCATACTGTACAAAACTAAGATTCAAAGGTCACCACAAAACAAACTTCCATGGCAACACTGACAATGCTGTTTTGTCTAACCACATTATCATTCTGATCAAATTAAAAGCTTTCAATTTAAAGATTGATGGATTTCCATGAACTCCATCAACTGTTGCAGCGTTTTACACCTTCTAAACTTACTGATATTTGACATTTTGTGAGAATCTAGAGTCTGGATCTGTGACTGCAGACACCCACTGCTACACTTATTATTATTAGTCTCATTATTATTATTATTACCTCCACCAAGGAGGTTATGTTTTCACCTTTGTCTGTTAATTTTCAGCAGAATTATGCAAAAAGTACAGAACTGATTTGCAGCAAACTCAGAGGAGGGATGCGACATGCTCCAGGGAAGAACAAATTCAGTCTTGGTGCAGATCTGGTTAAAGGGGCAGAACCAGGATTTGTTTTTATCACTTTCTTTAATGTGTAGGATTGTTTGGTCTTGGTGGAGGTATGAACTGTACTGAGTGCCATTCTAGTTATTACTATTACTCTACAGCTCTATGTGGAACCTGCTCTGTGCTCTGTTCTCTTCCCTACTGCAGATTTACTAAACGAGTATTTTTGGCTTTATTCTCCCCATGAGAGCTGGTTTGAGAAATCACCCAATCATGTTTCAAAAACAAAATGTAACTGAACACCAAGTCAGCACCACATCACAATAGACGTTATCTCAGGTGTGACTGAAGTCCCCCACCTCCGCTTAAAACTAATCACTCTGAGTCTAACGACCAGAGCCAGCGTTTCCTCAGGAAGCTGGTTAGTGGAGTTTGTCAGTGCAACCTTTAAACTAACATTGAGTTGACACAGAGTCTGTTGGGGATATCATATCTCCTGACCAGGCTGTCCATCTCTATTGTCTCTGCTCTCCCTACTATTCCTCTGATTGGTGGACAGAGCAGCCTCCGTCGCTCCTCAGCTGTCATCTCTCACTCTGTCCTGACTGGGTGACAGATTGAACATCATTCAATCACTTTTACCCAAAGCACCTTACTGCAACGTTACAACACTGAACCATGGAGCCTCCCAACATCAGCCCCTCGCTCCGTTCAGCTGCGCAGGGCCGCCAACATGTGAAGTGTGGCTGAAGCAGCTGACAGGCCTATCACCTGCAGTCTTCACGGCTCACGGCTGTCAGCTGGTGGTAATCCGGTTAACGTTTTTGCTGCTGATGTGTTTTTAGCTTCAGAGCTCTTACTGGATTTGTCACATGGGTTTCTGTGGAGAGCTAGAGGTGTCTCAGATGACACCCGCTGCTCTGGTCCGACAGAACATGAGGGGCGATTCGCACAATGAGATTTTTACCGATATTAATGGTATTTATTAATTAGCTGGCTCTTATCTGCCCTCATGAACCGTTATAACATACACACTTATAAAAATGCAGTTAGTTTGCAAGCAGCTAAAACTATACTGTACATACCATATACAGTATAATACAGTATATTGTATAAAGGCACTCAGTGGAAAGCAAGGTAAGAAAGGTTGAAATAAATATTTAAAGTGCGACCATGTGAACTCATAAATAACACATTCATCCTCTTCTGAATAAAATATGGTATCTGAATGAAATAGTAAGAGATGAAATGCACCCTTGCTCACTTCACTTTTTTCTTTTTTTTCTCCCTTTTCCTTTTTTTTTTTGCTTGTACAACTCGACTCTGGAACCCTCTTCCATGAGACATCCGTAATATTCTTTCTCCTCCTGTTTTCAAATCCCACCTCAAAACACACCTCTTCAAACTTGCCTGCTCTCTTTAACTCCAGCACCACCTCTACACAATTACATTTATTCTAATGTATTCTGTACTTTATGCCTTGTACTTGATTATTGTGTATTTTATGCCTTGTATTCATTTTTTAAAATCTTTTGCTGGGCATTATAAGGTGTCATTGAGTGCCTTGAAAGCCGCCAATAAATAAAATGTATTATCATCATTATCATTATTATTATTATTACTTGGTCTGGTGTGACTCGTAGATTATAGTGGCTAGTGTTTTTTACAGGAGGTCAGTTTCATAACCTCCTGATGTAATTAACCACTTTGTATTTACTCTCTTAAGATGCATAAGATGCAAAATAGTCTGGCTGCAACTCCACCTGTATATCCTCTATGTTTCCACTCTTACTCTGTGCTGCACAGCTGCATGCCACATGAATTTGCACATTCAGAGAACGCTTGGTTTGGATATACAGTTTGGTTACAGTATATCCGAGACAGATGCATTTACACTTACAGTACGGCCAGAATGTCTCAGACCTTCGACTGAGGTGGCTGAGAATCACATTTCAAGTTTGCTAATAAAAAATATTAACGCGTGTCTTTAAGGTAATTCCTATACAAATTAAATGACCAGGTGTAAATCAGATCTAAGTTGTCTCAGACATTTGAATTTAAAGTCTTAGAAGCACAAGGGTCCAGTTACATCTGAGCTGACCGGTAGAAGTTAAGGCATCCACAGTATCTCTTTATACCAGACTCGCTTTTGTCTCTTTGTTTTTTTCGGACCAGCAAACACATTAAACCTGACCATCACATAATCAAAGACACATTACGACATACACAAAGCCCATCAGGGTAAAGTGTATTTCTACATGTCGTGTTAGTATGGCCATCAGAACAACATGTCCTCTCTGGCAGATAACCAACAGATCTCTCTAACAGATGATTCGTGGCTTCATCTGGTTTAACTTGAGCTTTAGAATTAGTTAATTTCACCTGTACAAATGTCTCGCAATGTGATGAAAAAAAAGTCATATAACCGGTGCAGTCAAGGAAGAGAAAGTTTTAAGCTTTGTGTTTTATTAAAAACTGATTAAAAGGAAATGAAGGCAATAATATACGTTAAATAGATCCAAAAGTCCCCATTTCCTGTGTTGCTCGTGGCTGCGGGGCGTCTGCCTGCTCAAAGTGTCATGAAGTGATGTGGTTGCGTTATCAGCTGAGGCGGGCCGGTGCCCGGTCCCGAGGCGCTGC
Organism: Seriola lalandi dorsalis; assembly: GCF_002814215.2. Lineage (NCBI taxonomy): Eukaryota > Metazoa > Chordata > Actinopteri > Carangiformes > Carangidae > Seriola > Seriola lalandi. The sequence goes on from NW_019524924.1 coordinate 1,041,632, forward strand.
AGGCCTCTTTGTTTCATTAGCATCATTTGATTACTAGCGTCTGAGGGCTGAGTATCTCTGGCATCGCGCTCACAACTGAAAGCGTTCCGTCTGGCTGTGAGTGGGAAGATAGTGGTAGGAATGTGACTCAGAAATATCTCAGGCGTGCATCACATCCTGCCGGTGTCGGAGGGAAAGCTCCTCTCTGCAAAATGTCAGCTTTCAAGGCGCGAAGGGAGACGGCGCTGTGTGTTTATCAGAGAGGGGCTGAGAGGGCTGCTGGGAGTCCAGAGGTCATCAGTGCAAAAGGAGAATTTAGTAGCTCAGTCAAAAAACATGGCAAACACCCAAACTGGAGCTGCAGGGATATGACTCATCAGTGACATTATACAGTAGTAGAGAACATTCAAATTCAGGCTCCATCACCACACCACAAAAATTCACACTGGCTTTTCTATCAGTCACTTCTGGAAGACAGTCAGCAGTCACACCAAGTCCATGCGTCTCTTCTGGAAAAGTACAGATGGCCTACTCCAGGTGGGAAGTGAGTCGCTATCCCAAGTGAGGAAGTTCATTGGCTCCAGAAAGAATTCAGTCCCCTTCACTTTTTTTTGGATGGATTTCATGCCTTTGTTTGATAGGGAAGGTGGAGAGAGAGTGGGGGAGAGACATGCAGTGAAGGGTCCGGTTGGCTGGGAGTCGACCCGTAGACCTGCTGCTCAGGGCTCCGTATGCTCATGTGGTATGCATCCTAACCACTTCGCCATGTGTTGTGTTTAAATGGATACATCTGACATTTTGCATGCACAATTTTTTTTTTTTTTTTGCAGATTTATTAAAAATTAAAAACTGAAATCTTTCATTTGCAAAGGTATTCAGACCCTTAATTCAGTACTTTGCTGAAGCCCCTTGCTCAGCAGTTACACCTTCAAGTCTTCTTGGTCTTCACAAGCTTTGCACACCTGGATTTGGGCACATTCTTCCTGGCTGATTCTCTCAAGCTCCGTCAGATTGGATGGCAAGCATCTGTGAATGTTCATCTCCGGGTCTCTCCGCTTGTTCTGTTGGGTTGGAGTCTGGGCTTTGGCTGAGTCAGAGACTTGTCCCTCACCAGCTCCAGTGTTGTCTTGGTTTTATGTACGGTGCCCCCGAGAGCTCAACACACTGCAACTTCAGAAAAAACATGCAAACAGACAAAACACAAACAAATTCAGAAAACATCTTCATCAATTTGACAACACATGTAAATACTCACAACACAATCAAATACAGAAGTAGCACAGAAGACAACTGGTGCACTTGTTGTGAGAAGGATTGAACAAGTGCACATGGATGTATTATAATACATGTGTTATAATAGATCCAAGAAAGTGCGTCTCCGTCGGGTTCATCACTTTTTAGTGTCCCCTGGAAACAGTATTGAGTATTTTGCAGCACATGTTGTTGAAGCTGTTTTCTGAATAGGTTTTTTGTAGAAGAAATGTTTAAAATATCCTGTTGTGGTTTGGGG
>NW_019524924.1:1043140-1048814 GCF_002814215.2 Seriola lalandi dorsalis
GGGGGGGGTTGGGGGTCGTTATGTGCTGGACCATTTCTTGTCCAGTTACAGTCACTTCCTAGACTCTCTGGTGGTTGCCTGGAAACCTTGTGATGAGGAAAAGACTCCAGGAAAGAGGCACACAGCAATAAATAGTAGGGTTACCTCTGGACAGAACCAGGCTATCTGTTTTTCAGCCCTGCTTTTAGCAGTAGCCTCATACTTAGCGTATATATTTGAGAGTGGTATTGATCTTCTCATCATAATATTCTCCCAAAATGTCAAACTAATCCTTTGAGTAAAACATTGATCATAAAAAAGATCATTTGAGGTTGGAAAAGCTCCTAAAAGATAAAAAAGATTGGGAAAAGAATAAAAAATATTTCCCACCACGGAATATATTGTGCAGAGTTTTAATGTGGCCCTTTCATTAGTGTGTGATTTAGACCAATGGAAATAGATGTAATTTAATATCACACACATGCATAGTGCAGCCTTGTGAAGTCTGAACAAAGAGAAAAACAGACTGCTGAGCAGGAGGTAATGAAGAGGAAAACAAAAAACAAGGCAGACAGGGCGTGTGAGTGTGTAACTGACTAAAGTGTAGTACACACAGCAGCTCCCCTCTCCCTACTCCTCCCCTTCCTCCTCCTCCTCCTCCTCCTCCTCCTCCTCAGGCACACTGCACAGGGAGTATGTCCATCCTTTCAAGTAGAATTCTCAAGCAGACGTAGTTGAAGTATTTAAAGCGGCAGCAGGCCTGCGCTACATCCATCAAGCTGACAGGGAGAGTAAATACAGCAGCTACACACACAGCTCGTAAGCAGCCGGTGTTTTACACAGTGACACTCCCTCAGTGCAGGTAGAGAGAGAGAGACGGAGAGAGAGAGAGAGTGACCTTTGAGGGATGCAGATACAGAGAAGCAGGTGAGTCGGAGACAGATGTGGGATTTGAGACAGTTCACATGTGGGTTGTGCATCAGGACAACAGGGAAATAGAAGACAGGGATATTTGGCATCATTTTACAGATGTGAATGATCCAACCTTGAAAGTCCTGAAAGACACCTGGACATTTACTGTCTCTCTCTCTTTGTCTCTTATCAGATTTCAATTCATCACATGCCTCACTTCTCTCCATCCAAGACTCTTGCAGTTTCAATCTGAGGCCTTTGTGGTTTCAAATAGAGCCAGGCCATTATATAAACCGATCATTAGCTTGTTGCAGATATATTGTATCGTGTATCAGGCATATGGTGACACGAAATTTCACCACAGAAATACCAAAGATATGTCTGTGGTAGTGTAGAAAATATTCCATCTATAGACTTTATATAAAGATGGATGTGGCCTCTGTGACCTCACCCACAGGTTTCTGAAGTGCAGTTTTGAAGCTCAGAGTGAGCTGCTCCACCATCGCCATCTTGGCAGTGTTTGACTCCGCCCCTAACTCCCGGCTAATCTAAAAGAAGAGAGGAGGGGCATGTGTGGGGCTGAGACTTTGGTGCATGTCGGTTTGTGGCAAGCATATGCTCACCCACCTGTCACTCAAAGAGGCCGCGCCCTCAATTCTCCATAGCTTTAAGCCTTAATAAAATGTAAACAGGTGAGTTATAGAAACAGTTGTCAAATTAGCTCTAGAGACCAGGCTGTGAACATGTTTGACTCACTGTTGGAGCAGACTCTAGTGGTCATTAGAGGAACTGCAGTTTTTGGTTCTTCAGTGATGGCTTTATTGTTCAGCCCTGAAGGTTATCGCTTGATTACATCACAATTACATCATCGCATAGAGAACTGAAGATTTATTTTTCAACTGTAAAATAACTTGTTCTGTGTTTTCTTCGTTTCAAAACTTTAATGAAAGAAATGAAAACAATTCCCCCCATGTCACTCATGTCAGGGGATGGATCTGATTGGCTCAGGTGCTGCAGCAACTGTCCAGTCAATCTTTATCCTGCTAAAATAGGAGATGATGTATGACATGATGGCGCCTCCAAAACTTAAATAGTGCTGCCAAAAGAAAAGTGAAGGAAACAAAGACAGAGACCAGAAGTCAGGATTCAGGTGCGATGGAGTCATTCACTGCAAATAAAGAGATTGATACAGACACTCGTTAGAAATTCTCATGTGAATATCAGACAGCTCTGTTCAGAAGACAGTGAGCTGCTGCTGACAGATGGCTGCTGAGGTGTGTTTGTGTGTTTGTGCATAATAACACGAGATAGAAGTTTGTTTTCTGAATTTCATTGTGTGCATGTGTGTCTCTCTCTGTGTGTGTGTGTGTGTGTGTGTTCGTGTACAGTCGTTGAGGAACATTGAAATCTGTATCAGATAATGCAAGCTAGAGATTTTAAAGATGAATGTTTCAATTTTCCAGCATTTTATTTTTTTAAACTTGTTTCAACACATTTTATTTTCCTCGTTTCATCTTCTGACCTGTTTCATTTTTGGCCACAGAAGTTATAAACTATGCTCTGGATTTGATTTGATCACCATAGATACCTGTTGTTTATCATCAGACAGTCACAGTGATGCATCTTTTGTGTGACTCCTGTTCTACCGCTCAGCATCGCAGCTGATTTGATCTAGGATCAAACTGGAATCTGGTTTTATTGTTTATCACATTTGACCACATGTTTCTGATATAATATTGTATTTGGTTATTTGAAGGATATTGTTGTGTAGTGAAAATGTTTTTTTTTTTCCATCTGTGAAAACGAGTGCTGAGAGGCAAGTGAATTTATATTATCTTATTTTATTTTATTTTATTTTATTTTATTTTATTTTATTTTATTTTATTTTACTGCATCCCAAGATGCAAGTAAAAAAAGTTTGTGTTTGTTTTTTTTCATAATTCTTCTTTTTTCCCCTTTTCCCAAAAAAATCCCCTTGCCTCTCAGGGCTTGTTTTCACAGATTGAAAAATCTTGCCTAGGGCCCCCTGCCGGCCCTGAGTACAGATGGAGTTGTACTCTTGTGTAACAGAGTTGTGCACATTAACCAGATAATAGTCTAAAATTCATTTAGCAACATCTCCACATGTCGACGCTGCTCCAGCATTTTATTGCTAAGTACATCCAACTAACACGTGTGAAGGCCGAGCATGTTGTAGTGCGTGTGGACGACATGGAAACCTGAGGTGCGCGGTGCAAAACAACGTGGAAATACCACGGCAGCTCCTGCATTCACTTCACATCCCCAAAGTGTCAGGAGTTGCTTGGCAACAGGCACAGAGGTGAATCGCAGTGCTAAAATGGTGGCATCTCAAAAGCAGAAAAACCAAGCTCGCTGCACAGTGATGACTCTGCTCTGAAGGATTTCAAAGAGGAAAAAAACAGTGACACAAATTAGCTGAAACAGTTTCACTCTAAACGCAAAGACTCCGGCCTTTGAGAGAAAATGAAAAATGAATGAAGGAGATTCTGGAGAGGAGAGACTCTGGAAACATGCATTTTTGGCTGGAGTGCAGGTTTCTTGGTGGGGGCAGGTTCTGCTCAGCCCTGCATGTATTTATGAGAACAGCTTGAGAGTTTTGAATATATCAACCGAGCCAAAGTTTTTTGTAACATGATACTTTTACACAGAGGTGGAGTGAAGACCCAGCCTTGCAAGCCACAAGGTAATCTCAAGTGTTGTCAGTGAATTCCCACATGAAATCAAATTGTACTTGTGTACAATTATGTACATGCAAATACACTACCTGCTTAAATCTTTACATTGCATTAGCTGTGTTCAAAAGTCGTATCGAAATATGTGCAAAACTACTGTGTAAATGACCTTTACTATGGTCAAACATGATTTTATAATGTGTTACCCTCATGTTAAATAATTCTATACATATTTACTGAAATTCTATGGTAATAAATAACTGCACCGAAATTACTCAGCATCTGTATTTTTTTCATTCTGAAGAACACATACTCTCTTTTTTCCACCCATGGGATTAAAAGGGCAGTGAGGTAACAGAGAGCTGTCTCAGGAACAGTAATGGTTGGTTTATCCATTAGACACGGCTCATGTTAGGTGTAGACTCTAATGGCAGGTGGGGACCAGTGGAAGTCAGGAGTTCCTACACACCTGCACCTCCCACGCAGGTGTTCTCACTTACTTTGCTTGATAAGACCTCCTGACGGCTGTGTGTGAACACTGACTGTGGTGTACATGAACTGGCACATCTGAAGGTGTTTAGACTGAAAGCAAAGTGAACTTTCCTTTAGATTTTTCATATGAATCTGAACACTGCATCATTTGTTCAGTTTGTCTGACTGTTCATCTGTTTTTTAGAGCTGCAGCTAACAGTAGTTCTTATTGTCAATTAATCTGGTGATTATGAAAGATCAGAATACAGAAACCACTGCACCAACGTGCCATCTTGTTCAACAAGATAATCTTCACTAACGAACCACGATGTTTAAAGCCTAAATACAATCAGCAGAAGTAAAAAGCTAATGTCGGACAATAAACTAACTACACCACGGTCACATGACTTCAACGCCACCGCCACTAAACTTCAACCTGCAGTTTGATTTAGCTCTGACCTCTTCTGCGAAAACCTTTCCTCTTACAAAGTTAGTGACAGTTTGTATAAACACAACGAGGCTGTAAAGGTGGACTGATGAGTAGATCGGTTTTCATGAAGTTAAATGTCATCACAGTTCACATGAAAGGCTGACACTAGCCTTTCAAAGCTAGCAATCTGCCTTTTTTAAGAGACGTAAAAGCTTAAAGAAATCACATGTGGGATATTTACTGATGTACTTTATGTCGAAGAACAAAACATGAAAATGTCTTGAACTTTAAACACAGACTTTATTTCAGCCATCTAACCAAAAACACATTTCTAGGTTTTAGGACTCCTGCAGAACTTTGTGTCAGTGGCATACAAGAGCGCCTAAGACACATTATCCAGTTTACAAGATCAACTATCTCAGGCACATGAATTTTCTGTCTGAATTTGAGAACCCTAAAATAAATATACACTCCAAATAAAGTGTTTGAAATTGCACAACTTGAAGTTTGACTATTGAGAATTTCATAAAGTGAAATTCAAACCACATAAATAAATAAATGTTGGTTTTCAATGTAAAATATTTCAGTTGAAATATATAATATAAACTCAGTGATATAAACTTTAACAGTAAGTATTCAGTAGTGATTCAATTTCAAATTCTGGTGTTTAGTTGGTGATATAAATCTAATTATTATGGAAATGATTCGTCTTTTCAAAACTGATCAAGCCGAGGTACATGGTGAAACAGCTTCAAGACACCGCATCCTGTTTCTTCGGACTTCTCCAAAACTCACATTATTTTGTATTGACTTACTCCAACAGAATAGTCTTGTCAAAAACCATCAAATGAAAGGTTTCTGAGTTCTTTTCTCCTCACACTGACAATCTACCAGAATGAAAAGCTACTTGGGAAAATAGGCTGCAGTCAGAGTGAAGCTACTGTATGCTTTTAATTTAGAAAAAGAAAAATTAGTCTTTATCTTGCCTCCATGGAGACTGTGACATATTGAATTTGAGTTGTTAACCTTTAGTTGAATGTGCTGAGATTTTCTCTCGCAGCACAAAGATTCGTCCTTGGAGCCTTCGGCAGAACTTCAGCCATAGAAAATTCTGTCTTTTCATCTCATCTCCAGCGAGCTGCTGAATGGAAGTCCTTCCAGTCATCCTCACACGCAGACACACTCTCAC
>NW_019524924.1:1049266-1049746 GCF_002814215.2 Seriola lalandi dorsalis
ACACCTCATGTGACAACCTGCAGGTTTTCATGTGTTTCTATATTTGGTGTCATTCGTTGTATAAACATTTTAATTTTTTAAATCCTGTCCTTGTTATTGTCAGTTAATGGAAATGAGTTCCAGTGTCTCAGGTGTAATTATAATGATCAAATAACTCAAAATAACACAATCCAGGACATAATCATCCAAATATATCGAATCAATCTCACCGCTGCCTCTCAGATCTTCTGACTTCTTCAGCAGGCGGAACTCTCGTGGTTTCGCTGAGCGCAGAACGCTTCTCCCTTCCTCTGAACCTGATGGGAGTCATTACCGTGGATTGGCATATGGGTAAGTTATGCATCAGGGGGAGGCCATCTGGCATAATGTTTGCTGGCAAGTCCTCACATTTACTGCACACAAGATGTTTTTTTTTTTTATATCCTGGGAAACATTTTGTGTGGACAGATATTTTTTATTGTTGCTGCTTCACACCACCTG
>NW_019524924.1:1054845-1055724 GCF_002814215.2 Seriola lalandi dorsalis
ACACACACACACACACTTCACAACATACCCGACATAAATCAACATTCACCCCAAAATCATATTTCATATACACTATGTCATATCAACTGTCCATTATGTTTTCTGTGTCACTTTCTGTTTATCATGTAAACAAATAAATACAAGCTGTCAACTGAGAAAAGACAACAACTATTTAGTACTGACACCTAGAGTATAAATATAACAATGATGTCTCTAATTTAGTCTCAAGTGTGTCAGTGTCGGTGGTGTTATACTGGGAGAAAATTCAAAATTGGTCATATTCCTTGTAATATCTTCAAAGGTAAAGTGAGTGATGTTTACTGCAAAGAAATGTCATGAAATCTAATCCCAGTTCTTTTGATTACACCAACATGAACGTAGTATTCATTTTCATATTTAAAAAAAAACCCTCAATTTGAACAAATCAAACATAGTGAGTCATGTAAAGTTTATCTGGAAAACAAAACCTAAAGTAATAATTCTTTATAAACAACAGCTAAGTTTCTTTAGTTATGTTTTTCCACAGTGGAGGAGATGTGTATAAGAGACAGGGCTTACCTCGTCCTCATCTTGCCTGGCCTCCTTTTTCTCCATAGAGAGGGGCGATTTGTCTTTGGTGAAAAGCTGCTCTCAGATGCCTCTCTTTGTTTCTCCATCACCCAAGTAGGTGTCTCTATTTTAGGACCATGAAGGTGTATTTTGGACAACTCAGTGTGTGTGTGTGTGTGTGTGTGTGTCTGTCTGAGAGAGAGAAAGAGAGAGAGAGAGAGAGAGGAGAGAGAAAAAGAGAGAGAGGGAGGACGGGGAAGACAGAAGGAGAGCTGCGGGGTCGATCTCTACAGGGAAACAGTCAGCTGTGTTCCTAATTCAGTCTGATGC
>NW_019524924.1:1056461-1056990 GCF_002814215.2 Seriola lalandi dorsalis
AACCAAGTGATAGATATATCAATTTGACTGCATTAAAACATCAATTTCTTTATGATGATTACATCTTTGCCATGATCAATCAATCTGTTAATTTTTTCTCAATTAAAGCTCCATGTTTGTTCCAAGTGTTGATCCATAAGAAGATATATTTGTGGTTTTAAGAACCCAAAACCATCTCAATATAGTTTTACATATCCTCTCTCAGGATTCTCTCTGGAGCTCTAGTAACAACAGGTCAGTGAGCCAATCAGAAGAGAGGAGGCTCTGAGTCTCTTCTAATTGGCTGACTGTTTCAGATTTCAGGTAAACACTCAGAGAAGCCAAATCCTGCATGGTTGGAGGGTGGGTCCAGGTGCGGCGTGGCTGAGAGCGGTGACTTCTTTGTTGTGACATCACAAAGTTCCAGAAGTCCTGACAGCTGGTTTTAAAGCTCAGTTTCTGAATACAGGCTGTGTGCATTTCTCTGTGGACTGAGGCTTTGATCCTTTCACAATATTAATATAGAACCTAGACCTGCTTTATAATCAAA
>NW_019524925.1:0-40850 GCF_002814215.2 Seriola lalandi dorsalis
TATAGTAAGGCATGAAAAATCATAGTATAGTAAGGCATAAAAAGTCATAGTATAGTAAGGCATAAAAAGGCATAAAAAGTCATAGTATAGTAAGGCATAAAAAGTCATAAAAACGTCATAGTATAGTAAGGCATAAAAAGTCATAGTATAGTAAGGCATAAAAAGTCATAGTATAGTAAGGCACAAAAAGTCATAAAAATGTCATATCATATAAAGGCATAAAAAGTCATAAAAGTGTCATAGTATAGTAAGGCATAAAGAGTCATAGTATAGGAAGGCATAAAAAGTCATAAAAAAGTCATAGTATAGTAAGGCATAAAAAGTCATAAAAAAGTCATAGTATTGTACGCCATAAAAAGTCATAAAAAAGTCATAGGATAGTAATGCATAAAAAGTCATAAAAACAAAATAGTATATAGTAAGGCATAAAAAAGCATAAAAACGTCAGAATAGTAAGGCATAAAAAGTCATAAAAAAGTCATAGCATAGTAAGGCATAAAAAAGCATAAAAACGTCATAGAAAAGTAGGCATTAAAAAAGTCATACTTATAGTAAGGCATAAAAAAGCATAAAAATGTCATAGAATAGTAAGGCATAAAAAGGCAAAAAACGTCATAGTATTGTAAGGCATAAAAAAGCATAAAAACGTCATAGAATAGTAAGGCATAAAAAGTCATAAAAAAGTCATAGTATAGTAAGGCATAAAAAAGCATAAAAATGTCACAGAATAGTAAGGCATAAAAAATATTAAAAACTTCATAGAATAGTAAGGCATAAAAAGTCATACTATAGTAAGGCATAAAAAGCATAAAAACGACATAGAATAGTAAGGCATAAAAAGTCATAAAAATGTCATATCATATAAAGGCATAAAAAGTCATAAAAGTGTCATAGTATAGTAAGGCATAAAAAGTCATAAAAGGTCATAGTATAGTAAAACATAAAGAGTCATAGTATAGTAACACATAAAAAGTCATAAAAACGTCATAGTATAGTAAGGCATAAAAAGTCATAAAAGCGTCATAGTATAGTAAGGCATAAAAAGTCATAAAAGCGTCATAGTATAGTAAGGCATGAAAAATCATAGTATAGTAAGGCATAAAAAGTCATAGTATAGTGTATAGTAAGGCATAAAAAGTCATAGTATAGTAAGGCATAAAAAGTCATAAAAAGTCATAGTATAGTAAGGCATAAAAAGTCATAAAAAGTCAAAGCATAGTAAGGCACAAAAAGTCATAAAAACAACATAGTATAGTAAGGCATGAGGAGTCATAGTATAGTAAGGCATAAAAAGTCACAGTATAGTAAGGCATAAAAAGTCAAAGAAAAGTTATAGTATAGTAAGGCATAAAAAGTCATAAAAACAACATAATATAGTAAGGCATAAAAAGTCATAAAAGTGTCATAGTATAGTAAGGCATAAAAAGTCATAGTATAGTAAGGCATAAAAAGTCATAAAAACGACATAATATTGTCAGGCATAAAAAGTCATAAAAGTGTCATAGTATAGCAAGGCATAAAGAGTCATAGTATAGTAAGGCATAAAAAGTCATAAAAACGACATAGTATAGTAAGGCATAAAAAGTCATAAAAGCGTCATAGTATACTAAGGCATAAAGAGTCATAGTATAGTAAGGTCATAAAAATGTCATATTATAGTAAGGCATAAAGAGTCATAAAAGCGTCATAGTATAGTAAGGCATGAAAAATCATAGTATAGTAAGGCATAAAAACGTCATAGTATAGTAAGGCATAAAAAGTCATAAAAACGTCATAGTATATTAAGGCATGAAAAGTCAGAGTATAGTACGCATGAAAAGTCATAAAAATGTCATAGTATAGTAAGGGATGAAAAGTCATAAAAATGGCATACTATAGTAAGGCATAAAAATTCATAAAAATGTCATAATATAGCGAGGCATGAAAAGTCATATCATTGTAAGGCATAAAAAGTCATAAAAAAGCCATAGTATAACAAGTCATAAAATGTCATAAAAACGTCTTAGTATAGTAAGGCATAAAGAGTCATAGTATACTAAGGCTAGAAAAGTCATAGTATAGTAAGGCATAAAAAATCATAAAAAACGACACAGTATAGTAAGGCATAAAAAGTCATAAAAAGTCATAATATAGTAAGTCATAAAAACGACACAGTATAGTAAGGCATAAAAAGTCATAAAAAGTCCTAGTATAACAAGGCATAAAATGTCATAAAAACGTCATAGTATAGTAAGGCATAAAAAGTCATAAAAAAGTCATAGTATAGGAAGGCATAAAAAGTCATAAAAACGTCATAGTATAGTAAGGCATGAAAAGTCATAGTATAGTAAGGCATAAAAAGTCATAAAAACGTCATAGTATAGTAAGTCATAAAAACGACACAGTTTAGTAAGGCATAAAAAGTCATAAAAAAGTCCTAGTATAACAAGGCATAAAATGTCATAAAAACGTCATAGTATAGTAAGGCATAAAAAGTCATAGTATAGGAAGGCATATAAAGTCATTAAAACGTCATAGTATAGTAAGGCATAAAAAGTGATTAAAAGTCATAGTATAGTAAGGCATAAAAAGTCATAAAGACAACATAGTATAGTATATTAAGGCATAAAAAGTAGAAAAAAAAGTCATAGTATAGTAAGTCATAAAAAGTCATAAAAACGTCATAGTATTGTAAGGGATGAATAGTCATAAAAATGTCATAGTATAGTAAGGCATAAAAAGTCATAAAGAAGGCATATTATAGTAAGGCATAAAAAGTCATAAAAATGTCATAGTAAAGTAAGGTATAAAAAATCATAGGCATAAAAAGTTATAAAAATGTCATAGTATACTAAGGCATAAAAAATCATAGTATAGTAAGGCATAAAAATGTCAAAAAACTTCATAGTATAGTAGGGTGTAAAAAGTCATAGTGTAATAAGGTATAAAAATGTCAAAAAATGTCATAGTATAATAAGGCATAAAAACGTCATAAAACGTCATCAAAGTATAGTAAAGCATAAAAATGTCAAAAAACATCAACGTATCGTAGGGTTTAAAAATGTCAAAAAACATCATAGTATTGTAGGGTGTAAAACATCACAGTATAATAAGGCATAAAAACGTCAAAAAACATCATAGTATAATAAGTCATCAAAATGTCAAAAAACATCATAGTATAGTCAAGCATAAAAATGTTAAAAAAAGGTCATAGTATAGTAGGGTGTAAAACGTCATACTATAATAAGGCATAAAAACATAAATCAATGTCATAGTATACTAATCCATAAACCATCAGAATATTGTAAGTCATAAAAGGATTGATCTTCTTGCAGCATTTATGCACATTTCTTACTAGAGGAGACTGCAAAGCTTTGATGTTTCCTTTAACACTTTTCTGCAGGATTCCTGTAGAACCTTTTGAAAGCTTTTTGAAATTATATGTCCCTTTTATTAGTCTTAATTTGTGTTTCTATCATACTTTAAACTAAAAAGATAATAACTAATTCTTATTTACATTCCAGGCTTTCCACAGAATGATCCTGACTATAAAGATGACATGTTAAGTAGAAGGTTGAGACCATGCAGGACAGAAATTTGACAAGGTACTCACACCACAATTAAACAAACACTATCCAGACTGAATTATACACCCACTCCCTGCAACCTGGGCATGATCCTCTCCCTCTGTGAAACACCAAATTAGGACATTGTGGTGTGATATGGCGACTGTAAATCTAGCATGTGACAGTGTAGAATAATCATGTCCAGTGAAACCAGTGGTGCAGAAACTATGTGGTGTATACACAGGCAACAGGATTAAGACCCTAAACATAACTTAAGTAAACAGCTAGGCGCACATGAGGTGAAAGTAGATGATCCACTTTCACTATGCAATATAATGTTGAGAGTGATTCAATGCACAATAAGTTTTATTGATTTTATAAGATTTTTCTACAACTGGTGGGGGGAATGCATGAAACACCGACAGTATTAACCCTCTGTCAATTTTAATTCCTTGAGAAATGGTGAATTAAATTAACACAACAACCACAAAAATATGAGCACACATTGCACATTCCAATACAAAATTACAAACACAAGCATTTACACCCACTGTTTATTTTTCACACCATGTACAACTGAGACACAGCTCAAAAAACAATCTCTAACCAGAAGACAACTAACATTTACAGTACTGCTCTGAGGGTACGCTTGAAGTTATCACAGCATCTGACATTTAGAAATATTACACCTACAGAAACACAGTGAAGCCAGAGTATTATACATCAATATTCAGTACAATATCCAGCAATTTAAAAAAAAATATATATCACATTTTAGAGCACATTGATTGAACTTTCATCTTTTGGCAGCATCATAGCAAAAGCATATGATCTTGTTTAATTTGGTTCTGTGTCCTAAAATCATAAAAAAAAGTGCCAGTGTTGGTGATTTACAGAAAGTTATCTCCATTGTCTTGGAGGTACTGGGGTGGTCCACCTTGATCTGCCTTTTCTGAAGACTGATACTGGTTTCTACTTTGCCGTAGCAAAATATTGCACATGTATTTTCAGTAGAGACGATTATTGTTCACAGAAGCAAAGTGCAATTGCCATCTCTCATCCCTGTAAATATGGTGAAATTTGTGAGTTTGAATGAAACCCTTAAAGGGCCACTTCATCAATGTTCAGTTTAATTGTAAGGAGGAAACAACAGTTGAATAATGACTTCTGTATCTAAAGCTGATGGTATCCTCAGAGTAACCTCAGCTTGAGAGTGGTGGCTTCTCATTAATAACCACCCTGTTATACAATCTGGAGGTATGGAGTTTGAAAGACATAATGTTTACCAGGTACTCAGTCTATAGAGAGCTGAAGTCATGACTTCATGTCAGGGCTATAGACTATAGCTTCTGTCAACATAATCTATCAGTGAGCATTTCTTTCATCAATCTTTCTGAAAAAAATGAAGCTTGTTCCTGGGGTTTACTTTCCACATTGTCAGACAAATCAACTTCACTACATCACTTGCTATAAAAGAAAATGCAAAACATTGAAATGTTGACAATTACTATGTGAGCACAAAAACTACAACTCCCATGTCAAAACAACGCAGGCACTAGCATCATCGAGACTTGGTTCCATCCATCTCCATAAATTCACCAACACTTCTAAACAACTTTATAGTTGTAATCTCTGCTGTCTAATTGGATTTCCATTGTCCAATCATATTCAGGTGCAAAAACAGGGTCAAAATTGACACTTGTAACTTAAACGTTTTGGGTACACAGATGTTCACAAAACACATTTCTTTGTTCACAGTGTCTTTGTCACCACTGATATCATTTGTTCACAGATTTCAATCACAGTTTTTTTTTTACAAATACAAATCTTTTCTATACAAACACACAAACTTGAATTTCTCTTGCAGATTCATTTCACAGGTTGATTTACAAATAGAAACCTTTTATTTATTTATTAATTTAATTATTTGTGAACATCACTTTACAAGCTCCAAATCTTATTAAGGCTGGAATTTGGTTTTGAGTGAAATGTCTCAACAACTGTCGAAAGGAAATTTGGTACATACCATTCATCTCAGGATAAATTGTTATCATTTTGGTGATCCCCTCCACTTTTCATCTAGCAATATAATTATTTCAAAGTTTCTGTTCGACTGATATTTTATTATATAAAATATCTGCAAATATAATAGCATTCCCATCAGCCTCAGCTGTACTTTGTATTTAGTGTTAATCAGCACATATTAGCTTGCAAACACGCTAAACTAAGGTGATCAAAATTATACCTGCTCAACATCAACATGCTAGCATTGTCATGTGATCATGTCAGCACACCAACCGTAGCTTTCAGCTCCAAGCACTGTGTTTAAGTACAGCCTCACAAAGCCACTAGCATGGCTGTAGACTCTTAGCCTTGTTTTGCCTAAATCTCATTACACGTCAGGACTCAGGATACAAAACCTGTCTATGGTGTCAAAGTCTTGAGTTGTGGTTGCGCATCACCAACCCCAACCCCCTCCTTGTGACTTCCATATGGTAAAAAGATGTTATACCTGCTTCGCTGGAAGACAGGTTACCAGTGCATTTCTCATTAAGATGTGAATGGAAAACAAATTAGTGTTATAAGTGTAAATGTAATTTCCAAGACTTAGCGTATTTCGATTGACTGATACTAGTTAACTAATCTAGTCAGGATATACTGCTGCTGTAATTCTGATTTATTTGTATCCCCCCAGACTCTATGGAATTGCAATATTTAATAATAATTGTATGACTTATGCAAGGGTCTTATGATCAAAATGATTTGTAAAAGCATTTTGATCATATTTTTTTGTTTGCATAATTATATGTTCAAATGTGGTTAACAAGTCCACTGACTCAAAAGCAAAAACTCTGCATTTTTTCTTTTTTTAATAATGTACGCACAATAAAGCAATTGGCTTGGAAAAGAAAGTCAAATATTACTAAATATATTTTACAAAGTGCTATGACAATAGCTGAAATAAAACTCAGTGTTTACTACACAGATACATCACCAAAAGAGCAATGAATTGAATGAGTTAAACTTTTTTTTTTCTTTCTCAAAGTGATACATCATTATCAATATTTGGTGAACTGACACACGCACACGCACGCGCACACACGGACACACATATACACACACACACACGCACGCACACGGACACACATATACACACACACAAAGTACACACAAAGTACACATGAACTTACACACAATCTTCCTGATAGATCTGTCTGCCATTGATAATGCTCAGACTTGCCATGGAGTAATGTGTGCTGCGGACAGAGGTCACACGTGTGTTGTAATGTGTCGGGCTCTGTGAGGAGTGTCTGAGGATCATACGACAGCAGCAACACAGCTGCTGGTTGAACTGCTTTTTGAAGGTCTTGCTCAACAGGAACAGGGCAAAGGGGTTGAGGCAGGAGTTGGTGAAGGCCAGGATCCGAGCTACTACGCTGCACACAAAGTGAACCAGTGAGGTGTCCACCTGGTAGGGGAAAGAGTGAGAGTGGAGAGTTGAGAAACAACAAATCATTGCAATATGGACAAACAGAATCTGAATTTTTGCAGTAATATTATTTTAATCTGAACCGCCTCCCATTGGATTTTTAAGTATGTCCCAATGAGTTATTATGATCATTTCTCATGTTTTATTGGACTTTAATTCCAAATATACCAGAAAAATCTGTTGAAGCCTGTTCCACAATCCATTTCCAACTTTATTATTAATACTTAGACAGCTACCAACTGATTAATTAACTAAGGTACATGGTTAAAATATTATGTTACAAATGTTATTTTCTATACTTTTTAGAGAGCATTATAAATGCCAGTAAAAGACAATGAAAAGCTCTAAGTGAAGTTGTATAGATGATTTCTAGCAACCTCCAGTATAAGCCCGGACAACAAAAATACAAATACAAATTTTTTAAATAAACAAATATAGACAAAGACAGTAAATCTGCATTAGACTTCAAGTGTATACAACAGACTGATGTAGTCTACCTGGGAGTAGTGATAGGAGCGGTATAAGTAGATGATGTGACTGGGGAGCCAGCATACTGCGAAGAGCCCAACAAACACCAGCACCGTCTTGGCCAAGCGCTTTCTTGATTCAACCTGTGGGGTAGTGAAAAAACTTCAAAACCAAAGAACAATGCTATTAAATAAAAGTGTCAATTAAAACTTCAAAAAAGGAAAATTTAAAAAAAGGAAAAATCAAAGAATTTCTGCAAAATTAACCATAAAAATGACTATTCAGAGTCGTGGCAAATGCTGAGGTTATGTCATTGCTGCTATTTATGGAAATTTTAGGGTTGCAAGCTAAATTTAATAAGACAACAAACACATGGTGTAGAGAAGGATTTAAACCAGCTACTAGTCTGGTTGCTTCGTTTAAATGTAACTCAATAAATTTCAGAAAACTATGAGTAACTGACTAAATCAAATGAAATGACCTCAGTATTTCACAAATGGGTAACTGCCCTGGTAGTGACAGCTTTAACACTGGCCTGGCGTCTTGCATGCATGTTCCCCTCCACAGGCAGATTTGAAGCGCTCCTCATCAGGCTGCGGGCGATGAAGGTGTAGTACACAGATATAACCAGCAGGGGAATGACGTAGAAAATGAGGAAGGAGGCCATGGAGTGTATCTTTGGATGCAGTTCCCCAGCATGGGGATAAGGTGCGCACGTAACGAAGCTCTCATCAGTGGAGGTGACGTTGAAGGTGTGGAGGTCAGAGTAGACGGCCTCGGGGATAGCCAGGACCAGGGAGAAGAGCCAGATTAGCGCCGCCCTCAGGACAATGTTGGTAGTGGTGCTTGAAGTTTGGATTTCCAAGGGCTTCACGATGGCCTTGTACCTGATAGATAGATAGATAGATAGATAGATAGATAGATAGATAGATAGATAGATAGATAGATAGATAGATAGATAGATAGATAGATAGATAGATAGATAGATAGATAGCAAATTAAAAGTAAAAGTAAAAAGAACACCATTGAAAAGTGGTAGGGCAGCTGACACTGGCCACTTGGGGGCAGCATAATTAAGCTGAAAACAAAACACTGACATATTATTATCTGTTTATTTCATGTCGTGAACTTATTAGCAAACACCTTGCTTATTTACACATCCTAGCAGACAATTTACATTCATTTTGAGTCCTTTGCAGCCATTGAAGAGAGGAGTGAGAGTGAACGTAAACAGTAGTTACAGACTCAACTTCAACTTCAGTGTGCTGTTTTAATAAAATGTCTGTTGTTCAATTTTGTAATAATGCATTCATAAATATTTGTAAACCATTAATAAATACTCATGAGGTTCTTATGCTCTGGTAAGTTATGATACTGATTAAGCGATACTGAGAGATACTGATTTTCACTTTGAGTTTAGATATTATGAACAAAAGACATAAATCAGTAATAATAATAATGATAAGAAAAAGCCCAGATTGACTGATTCATTATCTCTGCCAACAACATTGAGACTGTCAAAGAGATGTAAGCCACAATAATAAGCTACCAGCCAAAATACCAAAGTCATCTGCAATTATAAATGATGTCTGCAGTTGTAAATGTTAATAAGTTGTTTATAAATGAATTTTGGCCCAGGTGTTCGCAGCTCTTTTTCCAGAAGGTATGTGGTCAAATGGCCCATTGGAGGGGTCATCCTGCAGCAATTAAAAGCAAAAATCAATTACGACTGAAAGGACAAAGCAGGTAGAATAAACACCAACCAGATACATTTCCTTACAATCTGGCTACAAAAGTAGTTTAATAATGTCTTATCAGTGATCTAGTGAGTATTAGTGGTAAAAGCATTACCCTTGTTGAACTTGAGGAAGTAATATAGAAAAACGAGGAGCAATGAAAAAAAAGCCTCCTCTAGAAGATAACATGAGCCTAGTGTTGTTGAAGGGAATAATGACTATTAAAATCTTTGAATATGATTAACTCTGGTGAAAGGAACAGACAGATTATACAAAAGGCAGTCAAGTACTTTTGTCTTTGCCCCCTTCACTCCCACAGTATATTTAATTTCATCTTGTTTCTGTTTAAACAGAGTCCTCCACTTTTTCCACTTGTTTGTGTTTAAGGCAATAGTTTATAATTATATAAAACACACTTGATTCAAGGATAATTTTAAGAGCTGTCAGGAGTTCCTGTTAATCACTGGCTTACTTTGATCCTTACACCTCACATACTATCTTTGCTTCCCGTCTCTCCCTCTGGACATAAACTCAGTTTCTAAGTTATTGGGTATACTTATACACCTTGGAAGCTCTATTGCATTATACTGGCAGGCGTTTCTAAAGCTAAGTCTAAATTCAATCTACTCTACAGTAAATGAGGGGGACATAGTATTAGAAAATACCCGTATTATCCAATACAGTTCAACAGTGCCACAAACCAAAATGACCATTAAGTTGACTCTTCATTTATTCCAAGACTGTTGTACTAGACTGCATTAGTTTTAGCTAGGTATTCCTGTAAACTGGCAGCTAAGTGTTGTGTGGTGCACATGATGTGCATGTTGTCATGTTGTTGAATGTAACTAACAAAGACCCCAATAGCAATGCCAGTACATCTAAAAATAGACCAGCTGTATAGAAACAGAGCACACACCGTTTTACACACAGATTGTAAGGTGTCAATAATAACAGTGGTGTTAGAGATTTTGAGTGTTCATAGGGAGAAATGGTGATGTGGTGCAAAAAGCAAAACTATTGTCAAATCTGTCCACTTGTGACAAATACACAGAATTAAACAAAAGGGAAAGGTTTGTGCAGAACTGAGAGACACAGCTAAAATTATTGAAATGTTAATGAAAACCCATCAACAGTCACCTCTTCAGCTGCCATGTCATCAGTGATGGATCAACTCTCTCCAACCTTTAAAGCATCTTCCTGTTGCTGCAGCATGCAATTAAAGTTATTGAGTGATAATACACAGAGAAGCTCATCCAGTCGAATAAAGTCAAACCTGTGAGCTCTGTAGCACATTTCATCTACCCCTTCTCCCATTAATTCACAACGTGAAGCAAACTGTAACCACCTTTAACTAAGAAATACTGTTGCAAACTTATGACAATAGCATGATTTCTGTCTTTGGACAAGCAACTGTAACAATACAGCTTACAGAACTAGAAGCTTTAAGGCAAATGGTTTTTACCTTGTTGAAAAAATCTACTTTGTTTTTCATGAGCTGTTCTTCCAAACTGTGGCTGTAAGAGATACAGATTCATTCTTGCAAATATAAAGAAAGAGAGCTATTGTTTGCAGTTTGGTATAAGTGGCCCCTTTTGTGCATTATTGGTATGGGTTTAATACAACAAAAAACTGCAACATCCCAAAACATGACAAGGAGCTGCAATGTGAAATGCGTGGAAATGTGATTAGCATCTAAATTCACAGCTCTAGCATGACGGTGTTGCCTGTTTCTTTGGTTTGGTCCTTGACTTGATTTTTGGACTATATAGTCACACTGAAACTGTGATTTTTAAGAGGAGCTAAAAGCCTCATTCATTTTCTGAATAGACAGTGTTAAGTACAGATGGAGCTCTTCTATTGTCTGAACCTCTCCCAGGTAAATCATCAGTATACAAAAGATTTAAAAAAACTGCATCGAACAATATCTGCTTCTTTGATTAAAGAGTCACAGGTACAAAGGTATAAAATTCAAGGTAGAAAGTAAAAATGACTCTCAAGTGCATTTTGGGAAGACGCATCAGCTGGTAACAGTGAGAGGAAGCTACAGGTTGCATTGTTGAGAAAACAGTTAACACAGTCTGCAGCTTAATTCACTTTTAAATTCTGGATCAATTTGAAATGAGTTCAGCAACTACAGTTCCATGTTGGGTTTTCAACTGCTTCGAAAAAGCATTTTGAATTCATTACTGCTCTTATTCATCATGATGTCCTCTTCTCCATGACAATGGCAACTGAGATGCATGGCTATTGTAGTATTTGGTCCATTCTGACATGCCAAAATGGAAAAAAACATGATCTCCCCAAATTTAAACTGGTCCCCAAATTTAAACTGGTGGACATGACATAATCAATAGACTTGTTACATAACCCTAAAGGGTAATGGGGAACCATTCTCTCACTTCTGGAAGTCTGAAGCCCCCGGGGGCAAACTCAAATTGAAAGCAGAGAGTCTAATCTGTTGATGTTGACCTGGAAGTGAAGGGTCATCCTGTTACATTCTTACTTCTAATTTCAAAATAAATGCTGGGACATGTGATGTTTTTTTATCCACCAGTAGGAGAAAAAGAGCAGAGTATTTGGTCGCCAATCACTCAGCAATATATTCAAATGCTGACTTTTTTCCTTGCGCAGACTTTCACTTTGAAAAAGACATAACCCTGATGTCCAGATGTTGGTGTGTCCTGCTGCAGTTTGTCAGTCGAGCTGCAACAGGACACCTAGTTATCTCAAGTGCTCAGAAGCTGCTAAAACAGCTGGAGAAAACTGAGAGAGCAGACTCAGAAACGAGCGCACACATGAGGATTGTGCTGTAAAATGTGATTCTGCCCTTATTCAAATCTGTGTCTGTGCACCATTAAATGATGAACTGAACTGAATTTTTGTGCTCTCTCTCAAATTTTTTGTCATCAATATACTTCCATACAAATTAAGTGCACAGTATCTATCTAACCTATTTTATGTAACTCTCAGCAAAGAATAAGTGTATCTCAAATTATAATTACAAATGTATTTCAAATTTGATTATAGCATATTCACAAGTTTGAAAAATGTGTTTTGTATATCATAGCTATGCACATATATACACTTATACACTTATAGCTATGTCCTTCTATCTGTGACAAGTGTACTGGATGTACTGCAACTTTAAGCATATTGCAAATTAACTTACCTCATGGTACAGGTAAAGCAGATGTTGCCTCTAAAGTACTGTCACAGGAAAAATAGCTTGCCAGTGCAATTTCTCAAACGTTTACATTGTAATAATATTCTTCAGAGGTAAAATGAGAGAGGCTTATCTGAATTAACCAATAAGCCAATGATGTGAAAATACATCCTCCATTAAAGTATGATGCATTATCACATGATACTTTGTCATACATCATGCTGTGTGGGGTGATCAAGAATAGACTACTGATTTAAGCTTTTAATATTAATCTTGCACCATGCATGGCCATGATCCCAATTGAGGATGAAATCAATTAAAATTCACCAAAATCCTGTTTTCTTTTCGATTTTCTTTTCATCTTGTTTCTTACACTCACAAGATTATTCGCTATAACAGTAGAAAGATCGTATGTGACCAAGGTTAATGGAGAGTTCCTGCTGAGAGAAAATAACCAGAGTGACTAAAAATGGGACATAATGAGGAAGAACTGAAACATATACAGACATGACACACTCCACTGAGCAAAACAATATTTTTTCCACAAGAAATTATTGTCATGTCCATGATGAGGATTAGAGGTGTTTTAGAGGAATGCTAACTGTGGTCTGTATATAAAAGCCTGTTGACATGTTCTTTAAGGGCCCACAAACGTGTAATTATACTGTAACAGTGATTATTTTTATCATCTAGACAGGCAAAAGTCAGCTTAATGTCATTTGACAACAAAGGTTTGAAACAGCAAATGACGACTGATTCTGGAGAAACTGGTGCCTACTGGTCTCTCACGCGTCAACAGCCTTGTCAGCTCTGCCGTGCATAATTCTCTCCTGATCGATGCACATTAAATATTTGCTTGTCATTTTCTGTGACAAAACATCAGGTTAGTACACGTGGCCTGAACCTATTTGTATAAGAATAAAAACAGTATGATATTTGGATAATTTGGATAATTTACAGCTCTTTTCTTAAAATTATTCTGATTATAAGTTCAACAAGAAGATTAACAATTTAAAAAAATCGTAGCCTACCTGTCAGCAGAGAGGGCTGTGAGAGTGAACACAGACACTCCAACCGAGGTGAGCTGAATGAAAGGGATGACTTTACAACCCACTCTGCCGAACAGCCACTCCTCTGACAGGTAGCGGCTGGCATCCACCGGAGCGCAGGTCACCAGCAGTAAAACGTCCCCGAGCGCAAGACTCGACATGAAGAGATTCGGCACATTGCGGGTTGATTTGGCGGAGCAAAACGTCTTGATCAGGGTGATGTTGCCGATCAGCCCCAGCACGCTGATCACACCATAAACTGAAGCGATGGCCACGCCGGTGAGCCACATTGTCCGTGCCGAGGTTTGGAGAGCAGTGATGCTGCGCGACGCGTTTGGGTACAACTGCTCCATCTCTCCCACCGTCCAACCAACTGACTCCTCAAGAGACATGCGTTGTGTTTCTCTACATAAAAGTTAAAACTAAAGGAAACACAGATACATTATTACAGGAAGACAAAACTACTGTGACTATTTTGTGTCCGACTTTAGAGCAGCTTAGTGTGTGTGTCCACCTCGGTGTTGAGTGTGGGGGAACTCACCCAGTGCGCTCAACGTGCGCAACATGCTAAACTGAAGAACAATCATTATTTGTGTCTGTGGTCTGCGGAATTAAGAAAATGTTAAGATGTAGGGCTATGTACGTTTCTCAGTATGAGTTTAAAAAAAAGAAAGTAAAAATGATTATTATCCTTATTATTAATTTATTTACAAGTTGACTTAAAATATGTCATCTTTAAAATATCTCATTTCATCTTTTTGGAAAGATGTTTTTAGTGTTTACTGTAAACTAAGTGAATTTACAGCATACACCACAGATTACCATATTACAACTCAGTTTTAGTTTTTTTTTTTTTAGAGCAGAGGTTTCCCTGGCTGTTTTCTTCTGTCTATCGTAAATTCTGAAACCATAGCTACATGTACAGGCTACCCTGCACTTACTTTGAGACTGATGAGGATGACCCTTGATGGACTTGAACAAAAGATGTCATGAAGTCAGTGTCTTAAACCACTAGGCAACCAGAATGCCCCCAAGCTGCATTGTTGTCTCTCTCCTGCAGGGGCAACAACTGAATTGTAGTGGTTAGAGGGTGCCTGGCAGAGGGAGCCTGAACCTGATGGTAATGTCATTCGTTTTGCAGGTGTTTGGTTCTAAAGCAAACTATAGGACAAATTATAATTTTGACCACAAGATGGTGCTAGAGGAGAAGTTAAGGGATCACCAAAGTTATTACAGTCCATTCTGAGGACATGGATGTGTTTACAGTACCAAATATCATGACAAATAGTGTGGCTTTTAACATAATTTATCATCATTTAGATTCCCTAGATGACCATATCACAACATGTACCATGTTCCACCTGGTCCAAAAGTGGTTGAGATGAATAAACCAGAGAGTGAGTCAGGTTGTGATCCTTTGAGGGCTATGACAGGGTGTTGTTTTCACAGGCAGACTGGTCTATTTAACCTGATCTTCTGATACCCAGAGAGTTCCTGTAGAAAGTAATGTCTCCACTGACTTTCAGCTCCTTTGGGATAATAGAACTTCACAGGTACCAGAGATGAGACGGTGCTAAAAAGCCATTAACAGGCACTCTAGTAGGGAAATGGTTCATGACGGACCCCTTACAGTCAAAAGCAAACAAAGAAACAACGATGACCAGTAATCCAGCAAGATGTAATAAGCCACAGAGAAAGAACATCTCTAATCCCTATTTACCTCTGTGGTTTGTCAAGAGCTGCCAGGCAGCTTTAATTGTATGAGATAGCCAATGGAAGATGTCCTGTGGTCCAGAGTCATTATGTGGAGGTGAGAAAAGACTGCCAATGCACAACGGATGAAGTGGGTTATAGTCTTAGAGCAGGGCGAAAAGAAGGAATGAGAGCCACAAAATGAAAGCAGAATGGAGGTGAGAGGGTGGTAAAACACTGTATATTCTCTTGACATATACACAGACACATATACAGTACATACACACATATATATACTGTATGTGTATATATAATTTATGTGCGTATATATATATGGGGTGGATGCAAGCAAACACTAATCTTTTAATCATTTTCTACCCTTTCTAAAAAGCTATTGGCTTTGTGAAAATACTCATTACTCATTTATACAAGGAAAAGGTTACTTAGGCCTGAAATGTCACATAAATATCAAGCAAAGCCAAATATAATGCAACACTAACTATGATCAATAATTAGTGTACAAAATGATAATAAATGTTCTGCAGAAATAGACAGTTTAATTATCCTTTGTTGCTGTCCTTTGCCTGAAATGTGGTACATTACCAAACTTTATGCCTGGACAGAATACATTGAGCCGATTCTGAGATATAATCTTATATTAAAGTATTTGCTGCTTGGACCCCTAAAAATTATGCACAGAACCTACTGTTGAACATGGCACTGTGTGTGAGGATACAGTTTTTTGTCCATATTATTTTTTTCAGCATAATATGTATTAGAATTTGCTTGCAAAAAGTAAGATAATACTTCTACTTCTGTTTGTGTAAATTTTATTCTCCTTTAGGGCCTGACACAGGCCTCCCTCCTGCACCTTCACTAGTCACTGCTGTGACATTGAATGTTTTTTAACAGTCCCATATTTTACACTTTCCCTGTGTTTTATTAAATGTTGATCCATAAGATATATTTGTGGTTCAAAGAACCCAAAACCATCTCAGTGTAGTTTTACATCTCCTCTCTCTGCCTTCTCTCTGGAGCTCTAGTAACAACATGTCAGTGAGCCAATCAGAAGAGAGGAGGCTCTGAGCCTCTCTTCTGATTGGCTCAGAGAAACCAAATCATGAAAGGTTGGATGGTGGGTCCAGGTGGGCGGGGCTTGGTGACTGCTTTGTTGTGATATCACAAAGTTACAAAAGTCCTGACGGCTGGTTTTAAAGCTCATTGTCTGAATACAGGCTGCGTGCATTTCTCTGTGGACTGAGCGCTTTGATACTTTCATAGTATTAATATAGAACCTAGACCTGCTTTATAATCAAAAAAGACATGGACATCTACCTTTATACAATATGGGACCTTTAAAGAACTGCGCAGTACTAGGCATTTATCTTTGCTGTCCAGTTTCAGTAAAGTCCAAGTTGATCCCAGACATCAGCTCTCCTCCACAGGAACGGTTCAGCAGCTCTTTCAGGGCTTCATTCACGTCATTATTGAAGACAGTGGAGAAGTTGCAGTTGGGGTACCCTCCACCGCCTCCATCCATGGGAAATGAGCTCATCTCCTCCTGCACCCATTTCAGCTCGTTGCTAAGCTCAAAGCGCAGTGCATCAAAGTGGTTCTGTCTCTCCTGGTAGCGGCTGCTGATGGCACTGAGACCACAGCTGAAGGCCTGCATGTCATCCTGCAGGCTCCTCTTCAAGGCCTCCACCTTACGGAACTCATAGCGGATTTGCGAGAGGTCGTGGCGCACTTCCTCACTCTCCTCCTTGTACCAGGCCTCCTTTTCATTGTATATAGAGACCATGGCATCGATATCTTCCTGCAGAGAGTCGTGGGCTACCGCCAGGCTAACAAACGAGCTTTCCATCTGGTCAATGTCCTCCACCACCTGGGCGAAGCGCTCAAAGTTTACATAGGTGTTGTTGGGTGGCATGCTCGAGTGCGACTTGATAGTGTACTCCCTGAGGCGCTTGGTCTTCAGCTGGCGCCGCTCTCGTTTCTTTGGCTCCTGGGCTTTATTTTCCTCCTTGTGCTCATTGGACTAAAGGGTTTAAAGAGGAAGTGTTAATTACTTTTGGCCACTGAGTCTGCAATCGTGTCATTAGTGCTCATTATTTGCCTGATTAGATGACCTGTAATTATAACCATTGTTGCCTATGGCACCACACTATGGAGAAAAAAACTAAACAGGACACCAGTCTCTGTACCTCCTCAAAGTGAACAGTCTTCTTCAACCCTCTGAAAACTTTTAGGCTCTGCCACTACCATCATATTAGGGGTTTAGTAATAACAACAAATATCAAGTGAAACACACACATTATAATTTATAAGATCATTTGTTTGTCCACAACTACACATCATACATTTTGTGGTATTTCAGCCCGAATTCATCTTTCATCACAAAATAAGATGTTTTAGGTCAACAATGTAAAGAATACAGTACATATGACTGCATAAGAACATATGCAAGTATTGGGAGTTTAATTCAGACTTTAAATGAAGATTACTAAGTAAAGACGTAAAAAACAAAACATATACAAACCATATGCAGATACTCTCAGGCTCTATTAAGCTTAACATACTTCTACAGTCTAGTTTGTTTCAGTTCTCATCTAGAACTGGTTCTGTGATGTTGATTTGAGCAGGTGCTCAGGATCATTTTAGAACATAAATCATCTCTCTGACATAAATCTGGTACCAGAACCAGCTTCACCTCCACATTATCAGTCTTCCAGTCTTAGCTGCTGAAAAGCCTTTCCACTGCAAGGTACTGCTGCAGCAAACATGGAATTCAATATAAATGGACTGAATAACCATTTTACATAGTAGTTTTGTTTTTATGAAACCATCCTCATAAGTAACCAGAGTCAGAAGTGTTCACATGGGACGGTTAAAAGGTAGACACATAGACATAATTTTCTTTTTGTAAATCTTAAATGATGATGAAGATAACTATGGCTGTTGTTATTATATTTATAATGTTGCTGTTGTTGTTAGTTTACCGTTTTGTTTAATATGTCACAGGTTTGACTGTGGAGATGAGCCTGGGACTATTTCTATTTATTTTTTTATTTATTTCTATTTATTTTATCTGTTCTTATACCTTTTAACTCAGAGGTGCTTTCTTTGCATTTCATAGAAACGATAAAAAATAATTCGCAAAACATATATATCTTTACAAAAAATATTTTATGTGTATTTTTAATGAAAAAATGTATTTCTAATTCAGGCTGCAATACCACGTGTCTCTCTCTCTGTGAGTAAAATACAAATTTAAAGGAAGTTTTCATTTTACCTTGATCCACGGGTGATTGAGAGCATCTTGAATTGTTAATCTTTTCCTGTGAGAGGAAAAAAAAGCCCAAATAATTTTACTTAACTATCATTATGACAGGGGGGTGAATGATTCTGGAAGATATTGAAAAAGAAAAGCACAGGGTTAACTGTCGTGTACTAACACAGGTTTGCCCTGAGGAAAATCCCATCCGCTTTGTTATGATTGAGCTCTTACTTCTTATCTTTCTCCAGCAACTGGCTGATGAATTTCTTGGCCAGCTCGCTGGTATGACAGAAGAACTCTTCATCAAACTCATAGTTTATGGCTGAAATGTTGCCCAGTGTGTCCTGTTTGGTCTCCCCCAGGAAAGGTGAGGCACCGCTCAGCCTGGAACAAAACATTAAAGAGAGATCCTCCAGTTTATCATCCTGTTTGAAGGAAGCTTCTGTACAATGTATATTTTACTGTATGTGACATTATGTTGTTTGTGTTGCACTTGCAGGATGTAGGTGATGACCCCGATGCTCCACATGTCTGCTTCTAATCCCAGTGGCTCATAGTTGACAATCTCCGGTGCTTAAAAGGCAAAACAGGCAAAAAGCAACACTGTTAAAGATTTTTTTTTAAATAATACACCTCTTGCTCTTCGTCTTATTGTTGTAAATTTGGTTTATTCAAGATTATATATCGAATACTCATATTGCCCCTACAGTGAATGAGTGAAGTATTAAGTTGTTAAACAGAGTAGTAGTAGAGCCGCTGCTCCTCCATGTCGAGAGGAGCCAGTTGAGGTGGTTCGGGCATCTGGTGAGGATGCCTCCTGGACGCCTCCCTGGGGAGGTGTTTCGGGCATGTCCCACCAGGAGGAGCCCTCGAGGTCGACCAAAGACACGCTGGAGGGATTATATCTCTCGGCTGGCCTTGGAACGCCTCGGGATTCTCCCGGAGGAACTGGTGGAAGTGGCTGGGGAGAGGGCCGTCTGGACCTCTCTGTTGAGGCTGCTGCCCCCGCGACCCGGATCCGGATAAGCGGGAGACGACGAGACGAGACATTTACATTCACTCATTTGGCAGATGCTTTTATCCAGAGCCATTTTCAAGTGAGGGAGAGAACACTAAAGCTTCAGAGCAGTAGGAGATCTTGTTGTAAGTAATCAGTACTACATCAATTCAATA
The DNA here is from genome assembly GCF_002814215.2 of Seriola lalandi dorsalis. Lineage (NCBI taxonomy): Eukaryota > Metazoa > Chordata > Actinopteri > Carangiformes > Carangidae > Seriola > Seriola lalandi. The sequence continues at coordinate 19,594 of NW_019524925.1, forward strand.
AGTGCTAGGACATCAGGTAAAGAGGTGCAGTGAAAGCGCATAGTAAATGCTAGTTAGACATGTGAGGGTGTTGCAGTTGCTCTGAAGAGAGGAGTCTTGAACAGATTATTGAAGATAGAGAAGGACGCCCCTGCTCTAATAACATTCAGTATCTTGTTCCACCACAGACCAGAACAGCATGGACTGAGATTGTCTTGTGTTCAGAGATGGCAATACCAGACGACATTCCTTGGAGGAACATCGTGGCCGAGAAGGAGCATAAGGCCGTATGATTGAGTTCAAGTAGATGGTGCAGAGCCAGAAGTCGCTCTGAAGGTAAGAACTAGTGACTTGAATTTGATTTGAGCGGCCATGGGAAACCAGTGTAGGTCGCTGAGCAGTGGATTGAAAAAAAAAAGAAAAAAAAAAAGCTCATCTTACCAACAAACTCAGGTGTCCCAAAGATGTTTTTGAACTCAACCCCAGCTTCAATCTTGTGAGCCAGACCAAAGTCAATCAGTTTGATTCTCGGAAGCGGTACGTTCTTGTCCAGGAGCATAATGTTTTCAGGCTGCAGACGAGAGAAGAAATTTTACTGAGAATATGTTTGAGAACCACCTTCCTAAACAGAAATACATGACATTAACTATTATACATTCCCCTCGTGAAATTCTTTCATTCAAAAACACACAACAAAACAGCGAGAGCATTCATAAGGTGTAAAACTGTTAGTCAAGCTGCAGGATACAGCTGCTCATTTCAGAGTTACTGTGCACACAACTCGCTCACAGCTAATTGCTCCACCTAGTGGCACAAATCTCCCTTGCATATTTTTTGCGTGTTAGTGTACTTTGTGTTAAAGTAACATTTTGTTCTGCAGTGTACACTAACAAGCTCCCTGAGGAAGAGGAGAAGAACAACAATTAGTATTCTAGTTTTTCTGTTATCCAGGTTTTAAGCAAACATGGATGAGAAGACATCTGAAGACATTCTGTTCCTCAGAACAAAGGGATATAACTGACAACTGGCAAACTCCATCTTCTAATGAGGATCTGATCTGATCAAAAGCCCAAGAACTGCTATGGTGAGACTTTACTGTCTCAAAAGCTTCCATTAGTTTTCATCCTCTGTTGTGTTGAGAAAGTAATTTAATCTGAAATTCAGTAAACAATGAACAAAGATGTGAAAGATGAACAGAACACACACCATGTTTTTCTGTTTCAGGAGGGAATAAAAAACAGAAACCGTCAGCTGCTTGTTAATTACTGATGTGACCTCCAGATAAGTTTTAGGTCTTTAGACCATTATTTTCAGCTTTTCTTTGACCTTGTTGTTTGTTGACATATGGTCCCTTTTACATTTAAACTGTTGGTGTTCAGTTAAGAAGCAGAAAAACAAAATGTGATGTCTAATGGTCTATTTCCTTTATAGTTTAATATTCAAATATAATAACGTTCTCCTAATACAACTTCTATAGCATTTTATGGAAAAGTTTTACAAACAATGCTGAATTATCCTGAGCAATAAACTCTGAGCATGAAACAAGCTTTTCAAAAAAATGTCACGGTTAAATTGAGGTCGCTGTGATTTTACCATGACCCTCTGACCTTCACGGCCCAGAAATGTAAAAATGTTCAAAAAAAACGTCGCATATCTAGACTGGACAAACCTTGAGATCAAAGTGGGCGATTTTCCTGGCGTGGAGGTAGTTTACCCCCTCGAGGATTTGCTTGATGAATTGAGTGGCCTCCTCCTCGCTCAGAGACTCCTTCTGCGCCAAGAAATCAAACAGCTCCCCTCCAGAGACCCTGGAGCACAGACACTTATCATCCAACTACATCAGTGCAGGGTCACACTGCAACATTCAAATCAGCATTAAAATGTGTCCTAATGTAAGTGTGGTCATATGGTAGAACAATGATAATCCATGCCCACATGTAGGTCTTTTACAGTGAAGCCATTTTGACCTGATACGGGGGGAAAAGCACTTGTAAATAATAAAATCAATCATGCTGCTGTTTCCTGGTCCTGGGGTCACGTGCAAACCAAACCATGTGTACGCAATTTCCAGCACATAAATTGGTATTTATAAACACAGAACCTCACACATTCTTTTGACCATGCGTACACATGGTTTTCCAGAGCAATCCAAGTTACAGTGAAGTGAAAATACAAAATAAGCAGAGACACATAACTCAACATAAAATGAAACAAATTTCAGAGCTCGCAGTCATTATTATTAGTGCAAGTTTTGCCGTTTATACAGCAACAACAATTTCACAATTCATAAATGGAAATAATTGTGTTTGTGTGCTCAGTGTCTCATTCAATATCTTATTATTAATTGTGAGGCATTCTGTAAACTGTTTCATTACTATTTTAATATTTACTAATCACAATTTTAGACACATGTCTGGTAGCCTAATTAAGACTCTTTCGTCTCAATAAATTAGGCTCAGAGTAAAACAGGACTTTACATTTGGAGTGGTTGTACTAAAGTAAACTGATGCATGTTTTTGCTTCCCATTTGTGAGAGCCTCAGTTTCGCAGTCAGTGAAATTACATTACTTCCTTGGCTTTCTTTTCTGTGCCTGTTAACTTGTGGCAGAGACAGTGTTTTTTTATGCAAACTGATTAATTACGGGAGTGTCTTCATCCATTTATGGCTAATTGTGGGAGTGGAAATGAGGCTTGTGCAGATGTGCCCAATTTCTCAATAAGTGAGATTCATAAAGTGGAACCATGCGAATGCACAAATTTATAATTTTGACAAAAAGAATGCGTACCCATATTTCTGGTTTTGTGCATACACATAGTTTTAGTCATGAATCTACGCCCCTATGCATCTGGCCCCTGGTGTTGTACAACTCTTTACTATTCTGCACCCAGAACTCGCAGGTTATAGTTTCTGTCTTATAGTTTCTGGTTCATCTATCTATCAACGTGCTAACGGGCGTTGCGCCTGCTGTGATCCCATTACACAATGGTGTCTAGTCTGTTGTGCAGTACCCGGTACCTATAACCTGACCTATAATCCTGGTGACTCACAGCTCCAGGATGAGCACCACATCAGTGCGGTTCTCATAGACGTCGTGTAGCGTGACAATGTTGGGGTGCTGGATCTGCTGCAGGATGTACACTTCCCGCTCTATCTCCTCCCGCCGTACTCCTCGAGAACTGGCAATGCTCTGCCGCTTCTTGATGAACTTGGCAGCGAATTGCAAACCCGTACTTTTCTCTCTGCATTGCTTCACGATGGCAAACTGGCCACTGTAACACACAGAAGAAAGAAAAATCCTTGAGAAAAAGTGACTTAATGTGCTTTTTTATGAACTATTGACAAACATACAGATGTAGTCTAGATGAAATGCTGGTAGTTACATTTAGAGACTTTTAGAAATTTAGACTGCAATGAGACAATATCAGCTGAGGTGATTTATCAGAGATATACTGTATATTGTATCTGCTTGTATTTCAGCCAGTAAGTAACAAGACATGCCAAAGATATGTTTGACGTCATTTAAAAACAGTGTCTCCATTACATAGTTTGTCCATCAGACCATCAGAGAAGAATCACAACTATTTTTCAAATGTAAAATATCCCACTCAGTACATATCGTCTTTAAAATTTGGCATACTTGCATAATTAATTTTGTATAAATTTCCAATAGTTCATTCATTTTCTGTTTATTGATTCATAGTTGAAGCTCTAATTGTTCTACATTTCCAGCTCAGCTGAATTTAGCCGAGCCAATAACAGGATGTCTTTTGGATGAAGTGGTGAGTATTTAACCCTCAGTGTAGAAGACAGTATATTTTTCTTCCTCTGAGTCGATCTTCTTCTAAGCCCACAACATCAACATACAACTTCTAACTTCACACAGAAAACTAAAAAGGTACACAGTACACAGCTTGGCCTGAAGGGGGTGCTTCCATCAATTTTTAAACTTGTTTGGTTGTATTGCTCACAGAATATTGTGCACCCCACAACAACTCGTGCTGCGGTGCAGTGGTCGGCTTGTGATTAAAGTTTCACTACCACTTCTGTCTATTTATAGTGTTGCACATATTCTGCAGCAAACATGATCAGCCTGACACTCACAGATACTCACACTTACTCAATACAAGCAAACACTTTGGTGGATTTAAGTATTTAAAATTCAAACATTATGTGACCGTACAGCCGCAACTTTTTTTTCCCCTGGTTGAATGGTTTGTAAGCTAACACTCTACTTCCTTCTCTGCAGCCAGCCTGAGGGCAGATATAGCCACAGCTAAAGATAGAGGACTCCTTTAAAAAGCAGCATGACAGGCATAACAGTTGTCTCCACTTGGCAATGCAAAGCAATAAAACTAGGCCTAAAACACACACCAGTTTATTTTTTCTGTTAAAATATTCCTGTGCAATCAGTGATTTATAGAAACATTACTTTATATTTTGCACATGTTCCAGAAATCATCAGTCAGAGGAGAAGCTTTGTTTTAACACTGTTTAAAGCCATCAATGAGAATAAAAAGACATTTCACAGATGCAGGGAGCATGTGTAGCCTGCAGTTAATGATTCGGTGTCTATTCCATATTGTCATAGCACAGGAATAAATGCTTGATGCAGTGACCTACATGCTAGTTAATACTGCTGAGCTATGCAACCTCTCCTCTAATCTTATTATAACTTTATATATTCTACCACAGGAAAAAGCCTTTTTAAAATTGTTTTTACAAATAACTCTACATTGAGGGTCTCTTTATGATGATCACAGTTGCCCTCTGTATATCAACATTAAAGATGACACTGTCCAACACTGAGATAATAGGGCAGTTATGTTATGAAATGACACAATGAAGTTGTAAATATTTCCTGCACAACTGCCTTTCCTAATATTTTCTAATGAGCCATGTATGCTGTATGTCCTTCAACAAAACAAGATTAAAGATAAAAGATAGATTCCCATCAACATCACCAGGCTCTTCATGAGTTTCTTTAAACATACAACATTAAAAAAAAGTTTTTGCAATGCGTCAATGCATTATCAGTTTTAAGGTAAAGTGTCCTCATTCACACTGTCATTCTTTGGATTTTCTGATTTACATTTAACAACCCACCAGTATTCATATTAAACCTCAAACAAATACAATACTGTGTACTTTAATACACTTGCTTCAGCAATAAGAAGTAAATGAGTAGAGATACGTGCATTACTGTACCTTCCCAACTCTTCACCGATTTCATAGAAATCCTCCACTCTCTGTTGTTTGAAAGGGTCCATGGCTGCAGTCCTCGCTGATGTTTGTAGTTAGGATGATACTTAGGTTTCCTTTCTGTTATCCTGTAATAACAAACCAGTTATTTAATAATTGTAAAAAGTTTTCACAACTTTTTTTAACAGCATCACTGAGACATGACAACGAAGGTAAATGAAGCTAGTCTGTGAAGAAACTGTCATTGCTGTTGCCTCCAACTGTCGCCTCGGGTTGTGCTCCTGTAAACGCTACCCGAAGTAGTCACCGGCTATAGATAATACACAATATCATTCGTGAATAAACGTCTTACCGTGTCAAAAATACTCGGTACAACTTTTGACGGTGACACCATGTCCTCCTCCTGTCCTGTTAGGTCTCTGTGTTGTGTACAGACCACGAGGGATCTACAATGTCCAAATACATCCCGCTCTCTGGCACGAGAGGGCGCCATACATAACTTCATTCAGAAAACTATTAATTTAATGTGGCATTGGTTATAACCTCGTGAAATTTGTACATTTTTGAAAATGTAACCTAATGCTATAGCTAATGTTCCCTTAATGCCCACAGTTTAATGTCAACAGTCGGTAGTGTAGAGTATAAACTGTATTCGTTTCTCATTTGTTCAGGTTGATATGAAACAAAGTATGACACCTTATTTTTAGAAAATACGATCATTAGGTGTATTCATTTGATGACGAATTGAAAACTGAAACGTTACGACTCGTGCCATACATTCAGAAGTGTTGAATCAGAAGAGTGTCTTTGCAGATATGTAAACAAATATTTGCAATATTATAACTGACTTGGCTTCAGCGTGTTGCCGTTAAAGACACTCTTGCTGTGGGCGTGCCTTGTCCCTTGCTCGACCGTCTGTGCAGCTCGCGCCTGAGGTGTCGCGCGCTCCAGCTGTCAATTGTGAAAATAAATAGTTTTAAATGTATTTATTATCTTAATAGTGCTGATTAATTAAAACATGTATTATTTTTTAATTTATTTTGATAAATTCAATTTATCTGTATTTAGGCTTCACTCCCTGAAAAAGTATAGCTTATTAAGGAAAGTACAAATTCTGATGAATGAAGACCATCAGTTTTGTTTTGATTGTTTGTTTTACACTCCCACCCCTTCCTTCAAATAAAACTTGACTACCCTTTTCTCTGTACTTTGCTAAACTATCCAACTTGTTCAGATTTGAGCTGTGACTCCTCCCCTTACATTTCGGTTCCAATCAAGCAATGTTATCTCTCAAGAGACATAAAACAGAGGCTCTCATCTGGGTCCAGTAGGCTTGCTCAGTAATACATCCATGTATACAGCCAATACAATTTCCCCAAATATTGCATTAATTTTCCCATCTAGTGGATCCATAAATCTTAAGGATACCCAAGGACATCAGTGGTACACGGGGGATAAATCACAGTTTTGTTGACCCACCCAGCTTTCCCTCTATAACACCACTCCTGAACCATTCATGCTCCCAAGAGAATGAACCCCTTCAATTTTGAAAAAAAAAAAAAAAAAAAAAACTATCAATGTTAATGTGGTGCCACTTTCAGCCAAAAAGGCATTTGAACTGTGCGGTGTGGTGACAGTGTAACATGGCAATGTTGGTCTGTCAGTCGGTCCGCCACTTAAGTCAAGTGGATGGATGCCAGGAAATTTTGTCACATACAGTACATTCATGTCCCCAAGAGGAGGATTCCTAATAACTTTGGTGATTTTCTGACTTTTCCTCTAGTGCCTACATAAGGATGGCAGTTTTGGTTTGGAGTGAAATATCTTGACAATTACTGAAAGGACTGTCATGAATTCTGCTTCAGATATTCAAGGTTCTAAGAGGATGAATTCTAATGTCTTTGGTGTTTCTCTGACTTTTCCTCTAGTACCAACCTGAGGTTGACATTTGAGCAAAATCTTTTGATAAACATTGGAAAACTTTCTATGGAATCTGGTGCAGACATTCTTGGTCCCCTCAGGATGCACCATAATAACTCTGGTAATCCTGTGATTTTACTTTGTCCAATACTTTGTTTTATGACCAAATTACCTACAAAATTAATCTGGTTCCAGATATCTAAATTGTTGCCCACATCTTAACCTTAAATTTGAATGGTTTACCTTGTTGGGATGGACTGTTTGTCCTCATATAATGAGAGTGTGATCAGATTTTTGTCCCAACAACACAAATACACTCTTGAGCGCGGACATACACATTCATGTCCCTGCTTCCTACTTCAGCTCCTCTACAATGTACATCAAACCAAAATAAAAGCAAATAAAATTAAAAATTTACTGTGTCTAATGTGACCAAACTATTAAAGTTCAATCTGGGACAAGGAACACAGATAGTAAAATGAAGCTGGCAACCCGATGACATGTAGAAGAGTCACTGGTAGATAAACTGAAACAATACCACCATTCAGATAAGAGAGACGCCCAGCAGAGGTAGTCAAATGAGGCACCTCGTCTTCCTTTTGAGAGTTAAATGCCAACCGAGCAGAGAGTATGTACTACAGTGCTACCACTATTCTGACGGCGCCTGACAAGAGTGTGAGGATGGAGAAGAACTTAGGTGTTGACCTGCAGATGGATACAGCAGAGGGAGGCCTAAAGGAGCTGGTGCTGAGGTGGTTCACTGAGACGCAAGCAGGGCTCATCCTGAACAATGGAAACTTCCCTGACTGGTTTCAAGGCTTCGCTGCGAGAAAGTAAGCAACACAGAAAAGAGAAGAGTCCTGGTCCAGGATCTGTGGTGTAGGAGTGAGAAGTATTTTTTTTTTCTGTTGGGAGCTAAAGACTCCTGTCTATGTGCTATGGCACATAACAGCTGCATTTGTTTTGGCCTGGTGGGTTTTAGTAGGTTGTGGTATTTTATTTGGCTTTATTTGAATAGGTTTCTGAATAGGCGTACTGTTGATATCTCTGTCATTAACATTATGTTTTTCCATTGTATATTTATGTGTTGGTTGCAGGGCTTTAGCTACTAAGAACACTAAGATCATGGTCAATTTGTACTAATTATTATGTCCATTTTATGTAGCTTTATGATTCTGCTCCACTGCAATTCAGAGGGGCATATTGTATTTTTTACTCCACTACTGGATATCTGTACGTGCATTAATGTGTAAGCAACATTTTACTGCTGCCGTTGGTCAAGGTCGAGCTAACTGGAACTATTTCATGTACTGCTGGGTAAAGTAATATATAACTATAGACCATCTTGCAATGGGATCATACTAGCCACAATGTCCAACCCATGATAAGTACCCAGTACTCATGGGCCAGACCACACCCATCTTTGAACTGGCCTTCATTTTGATGTCAGCTACACAACTGTAAAGTTTTGCGACTGTATCTTGCACGGTTATGATGCTATATCGGTGACAAAATCTGTCCACAGACAGACAGGCATATAAACACCTGCCAAGGTCCTCAAAACCAGCTCTGTGGTAGTTCCTGCTTCAGTAGTTGCCTCCAGGACATGAATTTGATATCATTCCTCCTTTTGTATGGTTACTCAGGGGTTTGAGAAACCTTGGGTGGGGGTTATCATATTTTTAGACTAAATGTATCTGTAAGTAAGAGTACTTTTAGGGAAACAAAAAAGTATTTATAAAAAAATATATAGTATTTCAAGTTATAGCGTTTAGCATTTGACCTTCAAATTAAAAATGAAATATATAAAGCATAGTTCAACAGTTAAACAAACACCAAAAAAATGCAAAAGAAAACTTTGTTTTTGCTGAAGGGGCTGTTGGAGGGGGGAAAAAAATCCTTGCTACAGCTGTGGTTAGTTCAATATTTGAAATATGTATAAAGGACGACTATGTTGCTTTTGTGGAACGGTGGCCAATGTGGCCACAAATGGCACTTACGAGATAACTGCGTGTTGAATTGGGTGTTTAATTTTGTGATGAAACCAGTTAAATGTGTATCTCTGACAAACTAAACTTTAGAGAACAAGTCCTGAGATGAAGTCAGTAAACTGACTCAGTGATGTCAGTTACACAAGTTTGCCAACATTAGCCACCATGAGCTTTAGTGAGTAAGACTGAATTAGCAAAAGCCCTAAGTGTATTGAATTGAGTTAAGTTGTGTTTTATTTCTTAGGAATTAAATTTTTCATTTTTAGGAGATACTCAACTTGATTCCTATTATAAAGGCAGTGTTTGCACACAGCAAAATCAATTTATTTGACAGGATCAATGACTCTGGACCTAATAGGAATGGATATAGTGTCAGTGAATCTATGTTTTCACTGCGTGATGAATAAAAGAGAGATATGAATTGGATGGAGGTTTCATGAGATAGCAGTGTTATTTCTAAATCTAATTTGCCTGCAAGTCTGTGAAAATGGTTCTGTCTCTGTCTCTCTGCCCCAGGGACGCGGAAGATCTACTGAGAGATAAAGCTCTGGGCTGTTTTCTCATTCGCCTCAGTGATAAAGCCATTGGCTACATCCTGTCCTACAAGTGAGACAAACCAAGTCTGCTGAATGTTGTTAAATTATTGTTTTACTGCCTTTCCAACTCATCTCACTGCCTGTGCATTTTCCTCCAAAGGGGCCACGACAGGTGCCGTCATTTTGTCATCACCCAGAATCAAGATGGGCAGTTTGTCATATCAGGAGACTGTCAGACTTACCACAGTCTCACAGAGCTGATAGAGCACTACAAGGTCAGCCCCATCCAGCCCTTTGGAGAATACCTGACCTCCAGCTGTTATGAAGTGAGTAGGGCCCTGTTAGCCACATACATTTTGAATAAGTTATTTATATTGATCCATCATTTACAATGTAAAGTCACTGTAAATGTGGAAATATGGAGATAACACAAATTATATCAAGCACATTCATGATGGATTATGAGAAAGTGGGCCATCACTTTGGCCTATGCAGTCTAAAATAGCTCAACAACTGTTCAATGGTCTACCAGATGGATTGGCACAATATTTTGTACCTACATTCATGGTGCCCAGAGGATGCATCCTGATGGCTTTGGTGATCCTCTGGCGTCTCATCTAGCACAATCATCAAGTCCGAGTTTGTCCAATTCTTTGGTTTATGATCAAATACCTGGGAAGGTACTGACAATCCCATGAGCCTTAGCTGAACTTTGTTTTTAGTACTAGTTAGCAAATGTTAGCTTGCTGACCACTAAGCTAAAATGCTGAACATGGCAACCATTATATTACGTTACCATTATAACATGTTAACATTGCCAATGTGTGCGTGTTAGCACTGCATTTGACTGCTGCCAGCATTGAAATGCCTCATTTACATGTCTCCCTTGTTTTCCTTGTTGAAGCCAGATGGGCCTGTGAAGAGCCATAAAGGGTAATAATAACACAGCTTGCTATTTTCAGGAAAATACAGGTGAGCTGTATGACGTGGTGAATTACAACACCAAAGGCAAGTCGGGGGTGAGTGTCCAAGCTCTGCGGAACCTGTGGGACCAGAAAAAGGATCATCACAGCAACCCTGGCAAGAATCAAAGGATTCAGCAGCAAAATGACGCTTCCACAGTGCAGCCACCCTCACTGCCACCTAAATCCAAAAGCAGAAAGCTGACAGGAACAGTGTCTGTAGATGCAATGTCCCTCTCACAGGTACGACAAAAACTAGAACTGACTGATTAGGTGATTTTCAAGATAGGTGTTGGCATAGGAAGAAAATTGTGCTGCATGTGAAAACACTCTTCTATCTATCATCAAAGGTTCACCAGCTTTGTCATGACCTCATACCAAACTATACTCTGTTGTTAGAACATTACACAAGCAAAACACTTCAATAAAACTTGCACCTGTGATTAATTACTCAAAATAGCAGAGTCACATACAAGTTGGTGTTATACAGGTGGATGAAATGTAATTAAAAAGTTAAGAAAAATACAATTTGAGTGTATTTTCCTGACTACACACACAACTTGTATCACTTTCAGTCATGCAGAAAGGGATCTGTATAGATTTGCCTACTGTACTTTTTTGTTAATTATTATTCAGTAATGGTTTAGATATTTAAAGTGCTTTCACTGAGATGCAGAGGCCAACTACAAAAGCCAGAACATGAGTATACACTAAAATTGTTAGATGACACAAACAGCCTGTCCACAGTTTGTAGTGTTAAATCAATGCACTGGTTTGCCAACATATTGGCTTTAATTATACATTGGATATTGGATTATCGTGTCATCTACTGCCATGATCCTATTTTCAAAAACCTTTAAAATGTTTTATTTCACCCGATACTTTAATGACCAAATACATGTATGACATTCCGATTAGCCTCAGCTGTACTTTGTGTTATCATTAAACTAGCATACTCAAATGCTAAACTACAGAATCCATTGTCAAACTTAATTAAAATCATATTGCGAGAGGAGAAAACCCAGCATTATTCACATAACATAACTCGATGGAAACAGACCATTGCTTCTATTTTGAACAAAACTGCAATGGAAACCCAGCTAGTGGCGCATAGCTCAAAGCCTCAGCCTCACAGAGCTACTAGCATGGCTGTACACTTTTAGTCTTATTGAACTGCTGTTTCATGTTTTTCAGGGTGTACCTCCAGTACCAAAAAGATCCATTCCTCTGGGATTCTCTCTGAGTGGATCTTTGCCTGAAACGACTTCACATCCAAGTGAAACTGAGACAAACAGATCAGAGAGACTGCAAGGAAACACAACCCCAGTGCCAATGACAGACAGAGACTCATTTAATACCACTGACACAAGCTATCCTGGGGATCTTTGTCCTCCTGGTACCACATACTCTGAGCTGACACAGGTGGAGAGCAGGAGCAAATCTTTGCCACAACTGGACAACAGCAATATGGAGGAGGAGGAGTACTCTAACCAGATGAGTAGTCCCTCCTTCACAACATCAGCATCTTATTCACCCACTCCACTGAAGAGAGTTACCTGCCACACTTACTCCCTCCATGATCCCAGAGCTCAGAGGCCGAGCACCTCCAGGTCAGAGCAGCAGAGCGCTGATCTGGAAATGTTGAGGTCCAACCCGCTGTACCAGGCCTCTGTGGGGCCTGGAGGGAGTTCAGCTCAGCAAGGAGATGGCACGTATGCTGAGGTACCCCAGGTGCCAACACCTGCTGGTCTACCTGATGACACCTATGAGCAGATCCCCGGGGAAGCCGCCGCAGCAGTCCAAGGCAACACTTATGAGTCGCTGGATGATATGAAGTCTAAGAAGTCCAAATCTACCTGGGGGAAAAATGTAAGTCAGACACAATGACCAGAGTTGTTAATGTTGAGATCAGAAAATAACTAATATAATGCCTCTTCTTCTTTTTTGTTTGCAGAACATGAAATGGAAGAAATTCCTTCCTGATTACATGAAGAAATAAATGCGACAAAAAGGACTCAGCATGTGGATGACTTTGTGTTCAAGCGCAGTCGACCATTTGATTTTTAGAAATTAAATGAGTATTACAAATGTATCAAAATATTATAATAGTATTTTATTAAGTATGAGACTGTATAATGTAAGATGTCTAAACACTGCAACAAAAAAAATTAACTCTGTATAAATTCAGCAGTAGTTATCATTTTAGTGTATTCAGGTTATTTTCCTCACATGTTTCGTATCTTACAATATAAAAATTTTCAAACAAGATGAATTAAGATACATTTTCCTATTATCATTATCATTATGGTTGTTATTAGTAGTTGTCGTGGTGGTGGTAGTAGTATTTTAGTATATTTTTAGCAGTGGGGACATTAAAAGGTGCTACAGTTTTTGGTCATTTGTGTATTTTTTCATTGAATCCTTTCAAACATTCACACAAGTTAACTTTTAAAATGAAAAACAAAAACAATTCAAACAATTCAAAACAAAAGTAAAGCATCAGTCACTGAGAGACATGGCTTCTGTCACTATTCATCATAAGTACATATTTATATGATTTGATTCATTTATGCATCTACAAACCATACAAATCCAATTAATAACACATTATGTGAAAAGACGCATTTCCATATGTTGTCCAACCAAATTTAAGTCTCTCCTGCTAGGAGTTGGTTTTCCTATTCCAATATATTTAAGAGCGACAGCAGAACACTGATTTTTTTTAACCCCTGAAGGTCCTGGCATTAATCATGCAAATAAGGTACTCAATTTAAATGTATAAATGTATTTAAGAAGAAGTATTAACATTTAAATGTACTTCAAAAACTGTCTGGAAACTGTGGCATTCAATGCCAGGATGTTTGACAGGAAAAAGAGTAATTGGAAATTTAAAAATTAAAACTATAGGTAACACAGCACAGACAGTATCACTATTATTTGTGTGAATAGATTGACAATCAGTGAGTAAATGTGTAATTTGTAAATATAAAACAGGCCATTAGACGCCGCACTGTTCACATGAAGCATCAAGAAATGAACCTTTTCTAGAACCAGTTTGCTGGGAAAGTAAATTTAAAGCGTCCCGACACAGTGGAACTTACCTCCAGAACCGGGCAGTTGATTTCTTCAAGCAAGGATGATATAACAGCCTGGGTACTCAGCGAGTCTTTCACTTAGGCTACTGACTGCTGGCTTTACACAGAGCCAGATTTCAGTTCACTGCGCCATGATGGTATTTTGGCGTCCACATATGAAGCAGAAATGGCGCGCTTTTTGTTCGGGTTCCGCCCCGCACGACCCGTTTCCTGTTCAACTGACTTCCGATACTGTTACAGGTTTGAAAAGTCTCTGCGTTTGTTTGTCCCCTAGTTTACTTTTCTTATGCTGTTGTTATTCATGTTATCCTGTTAAAGACTCGGACAGATCTGGGCCGAGAGATCCGGCTGAAGAGCGGTCTGACTGGTGAGCCAAGAAGAGTCCTACAACCCACCACCAGGCCCTAAATACACTGCATGTACCAGACTCGTCCCATTACCAGTTCTACCCTCCAGGATGACATTTATTCATTTCCTGCTATTTTCCCTACGCCAACCCTTCCCTTAGATGAAGGCTAGAAACGGATTACATGACTGCTCTTTTATTAAATGACACATTTACACAACATTACTGGCATTCTCATGGAAACACAGAATAAAGCAGCAAACATGGAGTCCAAAAAAATGTTAATAAACTGCAGCAAAAATCCATAAACTGCAGCAATAACTGAAGATAACAGACCCAACAGCAGCTTAAATGTCACATGTTATTCCTGTGCCAAAGAACAGTTAAATCTGTATTATCTGTCCTAAAGGAAGAAATCAGATTAACACAAGGGGCACCATCTTTGTTTTAGTACCAGTGGATGTATATTCCATTACAATGTCTTTTAAATGTCATAAATGACAAATGAAAATGTTGAATGCAGGAATTGCATTATTCTTTTTATTTAACCCCCCCACTTTAAGAGATACTGAGTGTAAATCATGAACTAATAGCATAATAACTAACAGCAGAAAAACATACTCTGGAGGTATAGACTGGTCATAGTGTAAAAAAATCAAAAGTTTGCTTTCATCTGTCAAGCTACTAAAATTTTACAGCTGAAATGCACTGCACTAACCCCATAATCTACAGTAGCTGTGTAGAGTACCCCCTAATAGGTCTCATCCAGATTTTGAATTGGTAATAAAGTTTAAGATGTGAAACATTCATTTTGGTGTAAGAAATTTCACAAGCCTTTTATGGCCTCACAGCATCTGAGCCCCATTCATTGTTATAGAGCAAACTGGGATGACAATGCACATTTTAGGGTTCTTCCTTTGGTTCCTAACTTTAGAAGAGAGTGCTGAATGTTCACAAATATTCAACAATCTGTGCCTTCTCTTGGCCTTTTGTATGTTTCTGTGGTTGTTTTGTGTCTCTTTGTGGTCATTTTGTCTCTCTTTGTGGTCAGTACAGGTCAATTTTGGGGCTCTGTGTATTTGTGGTCATTTTGCGTCATTGTGTGGTTGTTTTGTGTCTTTACGTGGTTGTTTGTGTATCTTTGAGGTCGCTTATTGTGCCACTATGAGGTTGTTTTGTGTCTCTTGGTGGTTGTTTGAATGATTTTCTGACCAGATATATTGACAGTCACTTCAAACAAAGCTGCTGATTCCTCAGGCCCTGTGAGCCTGCCCTGTAATCCTTTCATGACTGTATCTAGAGAAGAATTGGATTTACACTTCCTTGAACATTAAACGTGCTGGTCAGTTCCTTCTTTTGACCACTGGATGTCAGAGTGCTCTTTGTGCGTCACCTTGAGGCTGCCAGGGAAGAAGAAGAAATTACGGAAGTACAGCTCCCAAACAGATTCCCGTTGGAAGAGTAAAACACAGCAGATCGCCTTCTTTCCATTAAAACGCATCTAATCTCGGACTAATTCAATTCTCAATAAGACGATGGGCACTAGAGATGACGAGTATGACTATTTGTTCAAAGGTAAACCAAGCCTCTTCTTGTTATTGGCGCTCTGCTGGTCTGTTAGCTGAGAGGCTAACCAGGCCAGCTGACTGACTGCCAAGCTAACTTAGCCACCGTCAACCTTTGTGCTCTGATCGCTTTTCACCGAGCTGTCTTGAACATGTCAACAACTTTGATTAAGCTACACGACACATAACCACCCTTCTCTAAACCGTGCGGGTAGAAACACTCGTGGATTCGTCACGTTATGTTCGGTATCGTTAACCGACAGGGCGTCTTGAGCGTCAGCTGCTAGCAGTTAGCAGCTGTTAGCTGCTGTCGGTGGGCGCGGACCAGCTTCACGTCGGACACACCTAACGTTAACCGTTATCACATTATCTGTCGAGGTGCAGCTAAACGATGAACCGTGTTGTTAACCGCACCGAAATATACAAATTACACTTTTAATCAGTTTACAGCAGATCATGCTGCTAACTAGCTAGGCTAAGTGTTAGCTAGTTTTCTAGATAGAAAAGTGCTTTAGTTAAAGCTTGGTTAGGTAAACAATGAGGTCAGAGAAAATGTCCTGAGCAAAGTAAACAAACTGTCTAAATGTTAAAACGTTTGCATTTGCGAATTAACACAATTATCACTAAGGTATTAGAATGATTAATGAACCATCAGAGATCTATTCATATCTTAAATATTCGCCTTAGCTACATTTTTCTATTTGGTGGAATGTTATGTCACATGTTTTACGTTTTACATATGACGATGCTTTACAGTGATTAACATTACTCAGCCGCCACAGACTTGCACTGTGTCCTTTTACATTTTACAGACAACAGAATAACTCACTAAATATCTGCTGTTCTCAAAATTACAATACAAATAAACAGGTGATTCCCTGTCCAAACATCTCTTAGGACTCTGAGGAGTTGCAATGGACATTTTTCTGTATTTTTTTTTTTTTTTTTTTTTTTTTTTACATTTAATAGACTTTATTAATAGCAAACAATTTGCTGTGGAGTTATGGTAACACACAGGGGATTTTGTATTAAAAAGACTAACTTTAGAAGATACTTGATTTATCTAACGCACACAAGCCTCACATTAACTCTAGATAAACTTTGCAATGTATTTTCACATATAACAGACTGTGGATGTTGTTCCCCACCACCTGCATTGGAGAACAAGAGGAACGATTACAGCAAGCAAAGCCTGTCACATTGGTCACATGGGCACCTGACTATTGTTTTCAAAGAAACAGAAGTTGATTTGATTAAATTTGCTTCTTTTACATACAACATGCTGATCATAACAAATATTCAGATGTCGGCCTCGTGGTAGCTTGGCGACCTGTTGTCCAGGGTGTACATAGGATGAGCAGGCAGAGATAATGGGATGTAAATAAATAAATGATTAGTTTACATCCAAACATGTAAAGGTTCACAGGGTTCAGAATTCTTTATTTGTCACGTTTATACTTCAAGGCTGTAAAAACAATAATAAGGATGTAAAGAATATCTGCATGAAAGAAACTAGATAAAAGACTTAATAAAATTAAACTTAAAAGAGCATAAATTATTAATAATAGAAACATGTACTGTAATACCAATAATTAGGGTGAAAATAATGATTACTTTCATTATTCATTAACCTGCCAATTATTTTTGACATTGATAGTTGTGCTGCAATTAATGAATATTTCCATTGGTTAAATAGTCCATTTCCTCAATTAATCAATTAATTGTCAAGCCCATAAACTACCAGAAATAGTGAAAAATAACAATCACAGTTTTCTAATGTTCAAGGTGTCGTCTTCAGGTGACTTCTCTTATCAGACCAACAGTTCAACCCTCAAAGATTTTCAGTTCACTGTCAGAGCAGTCAAAGAAAAGCAGAAGCTGGAACTGGGGAATGTTTGGTACTTTTCTTTGAAAAATGACAAACTATTGATTGAATGGTTGCAGACTAGTTTTATGTCAAGTTGACTAAGCGGTAAATCAAGTAATTGTTGCACCTTTTTATAAACAATAATTGCGCATGATATGTTGTAAATATTAGTATATGATTAATGAGCAGCACAGAGATCAGAACATGCAAATATAATGTAATAAAAAAGGCGTAATAACATACAGGTATCATTTGTATGAAATCTGTTAGAAAGTGGTTATTATGATTTAAGGAAAAACTCGAACAGTGTATGTGTGCACAGGAAGTTGATCAATTGTGCACTTTCTTTCATATTATTCTTATAGGTTGTATTAAAATGTCTTTCCTCCATTGTGTGTTTCAGTCGTCCTTATCGGTGACTCGGGCGTGGGAAAGAGTAACCTGCTGTCACGTTTCACCCGCAACGAGTTCAACCTGGAGAGTAAGAGCACCATCGGAGTTGAGTTTGCCACACGCAGCATCCAGGTGGACGGCAAGACGGTGAAGGCCCAGATCTGGGACACAGCTGGCCAAGAGCGTTACCGTGCCATCACATCAGCGTGAGTATAGGAAGAGCTGGTCAGCGGGGCTCAGGACTCGGCTGTACAAACACACCAGCCAGATTATACTTTCGTCACAATTGAAATTGAACCAGTGACCACTGTATAATACTTCATAGGACAGCTCCAAAACACTTGGACTCGAGGATGAACTGATTAGAATTTGGTGGTCAGATGTGACCTCACAAAACATGTTTTTGGCCATAACTTAATACCTTCTGTTTTTTAGTTGTCCCTCTGTCTGACCCATTCTCTTGAATGCCTTTAGGGAATTTCCTCAGATTTGGCACAGACAGTCACTTTGTCTCAAAGATGACCTGATTAGATTTTGGGGGTCAAAAGCCAAAGGTCAAAGTCACTGTGACCTCATGTCAGTCCCAATCTTGTGAATTCAATATATCAGTAATGTCTGGAGGGAATTTCTTCAGATTACACACAAACATCCACTTGGACTCAAGAATGAACTGATTAGAATTTGATGCAAAGCCAAAATGCATCACATAAGACCTTGTTTATGAAACTTTAAACTTGTTACCTCCTAAAATAAAGCAGCTGAAACACAACCAAAACGCGTTTCCAGCTGCAACAACACAACACACAGACTGTAGCTGACATCAGGTACAAAATGCTCTAACCAGGTCACCTATAAGATTCTTTTCAATCAGCTCTGATTATAATTGTGCGATGATGACGGGTATTTGAAACATGTTTCCTGTGCTTGTGGCGCCGCTGCAGGTACTACCGTGGGGCGGTGGGGGCTCTTCTGGTTTACGACATTGCCAAGCATCTAACTTACGAGAACGTGGAGCGCTGGCTGAAGGAGCTGAGAGACCACGCCGACAGCAACATCGTCATCATGCTGGTGGGCAACAAGAGCGACCTGCGTCACCTCCGAGCTGTTCCTACCGACGAGGCCCGCGCCTTTGCTGGTAAAACTACTATCCTCTGTTTTTATTTCTACCCTTCATTTAACCAGAAATGCCTCATTGAAAAAAACTTCCTTTTATTGTCAAGAGAGTTCTGGTTGAGATGGGCAATAGTAAGAGTGAGTTACAGAGAAACAGAATAAGACAGAAAATCTGAATTAAACAGAAATGTGATTCCAAAATAACAATAAAAACATTTCTATAAGTGGTCTAAATCCAGAGAATTACTATTCAAAACAATAATTAAAGGTCCCATATTGTATAAAGTGAGATTTCCAGGTCTGTTTTGAGTATTAAGCAGGTCTAGGTTCTATAATTAATACTGTGAAAGTGTCAAAGTGCTTAGTCCACAGAGAAATGCACACAGCCTAAAAAAAACGAGCCGTCAGGACTTCAGATATTTCAGCTGAACTGGTCAAACTGCTCTGCTATGTATGGAATGCTAGATATCTGATGTATGGTTAACGTGCCCTGGTGCTCAACTTTGCCCTGCAGAGAAGAACGGTTTATCTTTCCTGGAGACGTCGGCTCTGGACTCCACCAACGTTGAGACGGCCTTCCAGACCATTCTGACAGGTTTGTACTGTGTGTTGTGTCCTGTGGTGTGTGCACATACGTATAACACGAACCTCTCCCTTGACTTTTAACAACCTCTGGGGCCAACGGACGTTACGTTTATTGAGGAAGTGATACACAGCTGTTCGTCAGAGCTGTGGTTTTAATGAGGGTGATTACAGTGAGAGGCAAGTCAGGTGTCTACTGAACACAGAAACACACCACACACCCCCACCGGATTAACTTTATAACATAATGAGGGCTGGAGAGTTCATCGAGTTTATCTGTTTAGGAGTGGCAAAGCTTTTCTTATCATGACAGAGATGATACATTTTCTTGTGCTAATGGTCCAGCTGGTGTCTGCACAGATAATAAGGTTAGTGAACTTGATGCCTTCATTTTTAAAAAATCATAACAGATATCAAAGATAAAGGTGGTGTTATTCTATATTTCTCTTAATGTCAACAAAGGCCATGAAAAGACCAGAACTAACAATGTCTTAGTTTGTCTCTCATTACTTCACAAATTCATTCCTACTGAAGATGCAGGAAATAGTGAATTTGTTGGGGACTTTTTTCAGTGGTGGATTAACCCACACTTGGTGCGCTAGTGAATGTATTCCAACAGGAGGATTGTGTGTGTTTTTATATTATATTATATTGTTAGATGCAGCTTATACACGTTAAATCTGAAATAATGATAAATTTTTTATGCTCCTGTAAAATCCAGTTTTTAAGATTGGGATCCAGTTTGTGGGTATTCTTAGACTAGATCGAACAATACATTCTGAACATGTGGGGGCAACGTGTGGGGCGGCTGCGGCCCAGGTGACAGAGTGGGTCATCACCTAATCACAGGTGTGATAGTGAATGGACTGCACTTATACAGCAATTTTCTAGTTGTAGAGACCACATTCACCCATTCACTCACACATGCATATATTACACCCATACACACACTCACTTATACACTGATGGGAACACCCATCAGAGGCAATTTGGGTTTCAGTATCTTGCCCAAAGACACTTCGACACACGGACTGTAGGAGCCGGGGATTGAACCACCAGCATTCTGATTAGCGGACGACCTTCCCTACCTCCTGAGCCACAGTTGGATCTGCAGCTCCTCCTCCAGACTTTTCTGTCATATTCTAATCTGTTTCCTGTCAGTTATCCGGTAGCCACAGGGTAAAATGCACGTCACACTCGCGTCGTCTGAAAACCAGGGCAGCAGTTCATTTTTTGTAAAACCTGTAGTCAGCAGGATGTACAGAAGCTAAACAGACTGTAAGTCTAAATAACTCTTTCATTCTTTCCCATCAGAGATCTACCGTATTGTCTCTCAGAAGCAGATGTCGGAGCGTCAGGAGAGCGACATGTCGCCCAGTAACAACGTGGTCAACATCCAGGTGCAGCCCACTGAGAACAAACCAAAGATGCAGTGCTGTCAGAACATCTAGCCCAGCTGCGGACCTGCTGCTATCCCCTCCCCTTTTTTCCCCTCTCTCTCTCCACAGTCCACACCTATGCCTCCCTCCCTCCCTGCCTCCCCCTCTACCCAGCTCCCGGCTGCCGGGCTCACAACTCCTCAACCCCAGACCCCCCTGCCCTCAGAAAATAGACTGCCTCGGTGTACTGCGTGGTGTGGGAGGGATGAGCCACAGCTTCAAGGCTGTGACCCAAACTCTGCACCTGCCTTGTACCTGCCCCCACCCCC
>NW_019524925.1:40870-65449 GCF_002814215.2 Seriola lalandi dorsalis
AACCCCCTCCTCCCCCCACCCCAACCCTAGGTAAATATATCCCAGTATAAGAAGTCACCGCGTGGGGTGGCCCCCCAAGCAGAGCCCCTCTGTCTTTAGGTTTCGGCAGGACAGCAGGCAGCAAGCATTTCATATCACTTTAGATTTCATTACTGTAGATGCGCTGACATGTCACAAAAATGTCTTAATATATGAATGTGATTTTGTTTTCTTCTCTTTTCTTCATACTTTGTGCCCCTGTTGATTTCTCCATTTTTTTTTATGATCTCTCTCTGTCTTGTATCATATATCTACTACTAGGTATATATGAATTTAAAGCACATGTTGCTCTGAAGTGTATTCCTGTATACAAGCTTCTCCTCTGTCATTTTAGGCTCCTCTCGCCCCGCCCCCCCCCCGTCCTCTTTAGTGCAATGTACTGTTTTGGAAACCATGTGGATGTATGGAGCACAGTGTAGACACGTGTGCTCCGGTAGTGTCATGCCATTTTGATCTGATTGCTGTGAATATGACGCTAGTGAAACGTAGAATATTTTGCATTTGCCGAGCTTCAGTTTGCGCTGTGGAAAGGTCCGGGTGTGAGTTAGCATGTCGCGCACAGCCTCATACGTGTCGTCGTTCTCGTCGTCGTCACCCCGTTCACAGCGGGGTGGCAGGGTCGGACCAGTTTTTTTGCATGTCCTCTAAAAGATGGCGCTCTGCTGTTGCTGCATGTTCTTATCGGGTGAGAGACTCAATCTGGACTCTTTGTGGAACACTATCATTGCCTTGAGGGTGAGTAATTTTAGGCTGTCACCACGAAAGCTGAACACAACTCCTGTACATTCAGATGTTCATGTTGTCCTACTCCAAGTCTCAGTGAGGCGTCATACGCAGACAGTCATGCTCATGCTGGGAAGGATGCTCTGATTGAAGACGCGCTTGTCCATCAGGCTTTCCTGCTCCAACATCAGGAAAACAGGATGCATCCTTTTTTTTGACATTTGACTACAACTATGCAGAAACTAGCACATGGCTGTTTTTTTTTTCTTAGTGCACTTCTATAGCAAATGAAGGAATTAAAAAAAAAAACAGCAAAAGTATTCTCGTATGACATTCCTATGATACTCAATAATATTATAATCAAAAATATCCTGTAGTTGAGCAGATTATGCTTTGCATGTAACCACAGAAGTGTAGTTAGAATGCACTGAGAAAGTAGGAAATGGAAAATGTCACTAGGTTGAACTTCATGAGCATAAACCTGTCAAAACCTTGCACTGATCTAGTAAACATGCTTTCTTGTGTAGGAGTAGATTATTACTGCACATGGAGAATCTGGACCTCTTGTGTCACATTAGCTGTACCGTTTTTGTTTTTTTTTTAAAAAAGACGGTGCCACTGTTCAAAAACCAAAACATAAACGTTTAGCACTGCGGAATAAAGGCTGAGTCTCAAAAGTGTTTCCTTAAATCCTCAGGACTCATAACAAGGCAGAGAAGGTTTGGTGAAGGAATCAAGGAAACACCTGAGAGATTCAGCCACATCCTTGCTAACTCCTGGTCACAGTGCCTCCTTCACCACACGTACCTGTCCCAAAACGCCTCTCCATTCACCTGCCAACACCTCACCGTCATGTCCGCCTCTTCCTTGACCAGTAACCTGGCTTTGTCTGTCCCCTCAAGGAGACAGACAGCTGTGTTGTCCCTGTCACATAAAGCCTATGTACACCGAGCTGCCTCTGACTTCAACACAATGCATGGCTTTCTGTACGACTGCAACTCCGTGTCGTATCGCCTTATGTAGCTAACATTGTCATTACTGTCCATGAACTCTGCTGAGGGTTAGGCTTGGCTCGCTGGATGACATGCTAGACAAGCTAATTGTTAGTTGTGTCCAGTCCTGTCTGTTAATGGACACCTGCCTCGCTAACAACCTACTAGCTAAAACTCCCGAGAGTGTGTTCTGTTGAATTCCCAGGTTTTTAGCCGTGTCAGTGTGTGGTGGCGTTAGCAGACATATACATTGCCTGAACTTGGTGTGTGTGTGTGTGTGTGTGTAGAGGCAGAGGGTAGATCAGTAGCTCTGGAGTGTGTGTGAGCCTGGACGGCAGTGCCAATGGCGTTTCCTCGAACAGACGGCGCCGCCAGCCGAGCCCCTCCAGACTCACTAGCTGGCAATCTGTGGACGAAGTGATTCCTTTATTCTGAAAATCTGATTTCTGATCCCGTCTCATGTACCTCCATTGTTCTGTGTTTTTTTTAAAAGTGTGTTTTGATTTCTTTTTTTTTCTTCTTTTTTTTTACTATATTGAATTCTATAACTGACTGTAATTCCAGTGTAAACATGTAAGAGTGAAATGATGTCATTTCAATGAATTTGGAGGGTTAAATGTGAGGGGGGGTCATAATGAATGGTTTTGTGTTTTGTACAGATTGATAAATTGTACAATTGTGTCTATATCTTAAGTTATCAGTTCATCTTAATAAAGCGCACCAGTCATAAACCTTTATATGAGCTTGTATTTTACTTGAGATATTGTTACAATATCCAATTAACATTTCATAGGCCCCATAGTTTGATACAAAGTTTCTACAAAAGAGAGTTAACTATAAACTCTGAGGAAGGTTCCCATAAAGGACTGTGTAATGTGGCAGCAATTATGGGGAAAATGGTGTTAAATTACCATACATTTTAATTAGCTATTTAATTTAAAAATTTGTCTTTTTTTCTTGTGACAGATGTAAGTCTGACCACTCAGTAACTGAATTCAGCATTGTTTTCATTAAATGCAAGGGAGACTGAAAAGTAATCAAGTAGTAATGAAATGTAACAAGTTACATTACTTTGAATTAATTATATTATTTATTACATTTTAAGCAGGATAATTAGTAGAGTTCTTCTGATAACGAAATATCAAAAATGTCTCATACTGCCTGAAATACTGGATGAGGTATTGACAAGTCTATGCACTGATCCAATACCATGCAATTGATTAGTAAACTTTATACTTTCACAATTGGATAAAACTGCAGCTTTCCTGGCCAGTAGCCTACACAGAAAGTTGTGGCAGGTACTGTTTTAGAGCAGCGAAGTAGAATTATCAAATAGTGTTAGTCATTAGCAAAACATGTTAAACTTTAAAGTCCTACCAGTAAAGAGTCGCCATGTACAGTTTATAAGGCTTTAACTTGGAGGGGGGAGTACTAGTGTTAGAAAGAGTAGGAAGTGTTTTTTATTCCTGACAGGCTGACAATCAAATTAGATGATAAAGGATGTTTTACGAAGGGTTTAATCTGAACCACGCCGTACAACAATGACACCAATCATCACATCACAGAGGGTTAGTAGTTTACAGATGTTAACTATCGGATCGGTACTTGGTATCGACTTATACACAAGTTCAGGAAGTTCAGAATCAGTATCAGGAAGGAAAAACTGGTATCGGAACATCATTTCAGAAGTAACCTTCCCAAAACTGGTTATTACTATTATTATTTATCATAAACATACGCTGCGTAACAGAACGGCACCCCACTCCCCTGAGCTATGACAACTTTATTGAGTTTAGGGCTGGAAACAAAAAAACAACAAAAAAAAACAATACAAGAAGCAGCACATGATACAGCTACTGAAACTACTGTTTGGACCAAAGATGAAGAAAAGACACACGGGAAAGATAGAGTCAGAGCAAATGGAACAAAAGTCTGGAGTCAAACGTGGGAAAACAGTGCTGCACCCATCTGATTGTCAACATGTCCTGTTATTGCTGTTTGCCAGGAAAATAATGGTCAATACAAAACGCACCTCCTGTGAGGAAAATGAAGCATATTTCATACATTATAACTGTGTATCATAATTTATGGACGAAATCGTTGCGACAAGATTAAATACATCTTCGTTGTTTGGGAATAAAAATCCAGTGGATCTGTAGATTTGTGGAGGAAGTTGAAATCTTTGACTTTTAATAGGAAGTGCTTCCACTCTTGACCTTGCTGCAACAGTTACATCAACACATTTCCATGTTGACACAGTTAGATGACAATAATCAATCGCCACTAAAAGACATTAGAAGGGTATTCCTGGCTAACTATAATATATTGAATAATCTTTGGCATGCATGTGTATTAAGCTCGACACAACAAAGGAAAATCACAATAATAATCACTAGTGTACAGTAAGTGTACAACCAATACACCACTTTGTCTACAGTACATACAAAAAGATAACTTTTCAGAGAGAAAATATGGATCCTCGGCAGGATCTTTGAATATGTAAACAGGAAATAAGAAACGATGTGTAAAAATACCAGAAATATACAGGTTGTGTAAATCTGACCAGACTGCAGTTAGTGTGCATTTCTTTATATCCTTCTCTCAGTCCAGAATATTGGAGTAATGAACACCCTTTGTCAGCACTGTGAGCCATGATACCTGTACGACGCTCCTTCACTGTAAATGCTTGGCAGGTCCAGTCAATCCAGGTGTAACACCACAGAATGTAAATAAAGATGGATGTAGCCTCTGTGACGTCACCCTGAGCAGGTGTGGGAGTGGGCTGCTCCGCCGTCGCCATCTTGGCAGGGCCTGACTCAACCTAACTCTCGGCTAATCCAAAAATGGGCAAAGTGGAGGGGCGTGTGTGGAGCTGAGACTTCGGTGCTTGTTGGTTTGTGGCAAGCATACGCTCACCCACCTGTCACTCAAAGTTCTGCATAATTGAGGGCGTGGCTGCTTTAAGTCTTAATAAAATTTAAATGTGTGAGTTGTATAAAACGTCACCTCCCGTACAGTTGTCATGAAGGAGGAAATTAGCTATAAAGACCAAAACTGGTTTCTCTACCATGCTGTAGACACGTTTATTTCTGCTGCAAAGTTTGACAGTATGGGGATTGAGCCAGCCTCAAGTGGACATTCAAGGAATTGCAGTTGTTAGCACTTCTGTGTTGGCTTCATTTTTCGACATCAGATGTTGCC
Source organism: Seriola lalandi dorsalis (assembly GCF_002814215.2). NCBI lineage: Eukaryota > Metazoa > Chordata > Actinopteri > Carangiformes > Carangidae > Seriola > Seriola lalandi. The sequence continues at coordinate 45,826 of NW_019524925.1, forward strand.
GCTTGTGTAACCCCAGCCTCAGTCTAGTGTTTGGCACGCAGACACATTTACTGTTCAGTTCAACTCCAGTTTTAAGAAATAGTCCCAACCAGATGAATTTACACAAGTGACTGTTTTTCATTTCCGTCGTCTGACAGAGGACGTGTCAAAACGACAGATCAGCATACCTGGAAAAAAGGTAGACCTGTGTATGTACGTAGTATATTCCCTCTGATGACGCATTTGTTGATGAGGGGGAATTTACAATACAACACAAATATGAAGCTTTGACTGGCACGACAGCTCAAACAGTTTGGATATAATACAGTGATAAAATATCAAACAGCAGTGCGACAGTCTGGGCACTGCAGGGGGGGAGAGACCCACCCTTCTCTCTCGCTCTCTCACACACACACACACACACACACACACACACACACACACACACACACACACACACATAAATAAATAAATAAATAATTGTTAGTCCCAACAAAACATGTCTTCCTAATGTTCATCTGCACGCACCAATCACAGATCTTTTCCTGTTATTCCCCAGTTCACAGTTTCCTGGTTCTGGGTGATCTGGGAGCACTGGTCCAGTCTGGGTACTATGGTGGTGGTGGGGGGTCTACAGTAAAGAGCTGGTGGGGCTGCCGGGCAGCGGGGGGCTGTGGCTGTGCAGGGTGAGGCTGTGGCTGTGAGAGGGGCTAGGGCGGACAGGCAGAAGGTCGTAGTGGCTGGGGATGTGGCTGTTCCTGGGCAGGTCGTATGGGTTCTGAGGGTAACTGGGAACCACCACACCCCCAGCTCCCTGGACGATACTGATGGTTGGCTCTGAGAGAGGGAGAGAGAGGGGGAGAGAGAGAGGGAAAGTGAGAGAGAGGGGGAGAGAGACGAGGAAGTGGTGCTGAAATGATTAGTGGATTCATCAGTTTGTCTTTTTATCTGGTTCCAGCTCAAGATCTGTTCATTTTTTTCAGTTGTATATATATGTGGCCAGACAAAACAAATAACCTGAAGATGCCATCTTGGACTAGTGCTAGTTTTTAACTATCTTCAGATACTTAAATTACTCATTTAATTAATCAAATCTGCTATATATAGGTGTTTTCAGATGTTTTGAAGATGTGGAACTTTTTACTCATAGGACTCAAACACATCATGAATGGAATAATAAACTCAAAGTGAAACTGTTTAAAAAGACAGATACATCGTGTAGTCAAGGTTTTATTGTATCAGTGTTTGAGCTTTAAACTGAAATGTTTTGCCATGTTTTCCTGAGGCTATAAATACTGTGTAAATACTGTACAGCAGTGGTGCACGCTACATACTTCCTTCTTGAAAAATAAACATTTAAATGTTTAATTGTGTAAAAGGTGTGTGTCTGTTTTTTTCCCAACGTAAAACAGATGACAGTGAAAGTGAGAAACAACAATAAACCAGCGAAGACAACTTAAAGGAGTAGTTTGGGAAATGCGCATCTTGCTGACTTGAGCAGATTGAAACCACTCATGTTAATGCTCAACATCTCCTGCTGTACGGCTTCATATGATCGTGAGAGTGGCATTAATCTTCCCCTCTAAGCACATTTCTCAAAACCTTAAACTATTCCTTTAAACCTCGCTCCCCTCTCCTCAAACGTACCCATGTCGTAGACGTTCTTGGCGGGTGCCGTGGTGGTAGTGGTGGTGCTGATGATGGCGGCAGAGCAGCAGTGTGTCATGTGTTCATGGTGAGCCGGCGATTTCATCTCCACGTAGCTGCTCTCCGAGTGTTTACACAGACCCGGGGGGTCGTTGATGGTGGCGTACGGGTTTTCACTGTTGAGGGAGCAGGTGCTGGACAAGGAGCCCTTCATATAGTCTAAGGAGAGAACGTACACATCGATCGTTTAACACTGTGTGGTGAGAAATAAAGATCTGTGACTCGTGGGAGTTCTAACTCTTCACAAGAAATTACGAAGATGAAATTTGCTGGGGACCCCCAGGAACCCCCTCAAGGACCCCTGGTGGTGCCCGGACCCCAGTTTGAGAACCTCTATGTCAGACAAAGAAACCACTTTGAAAGACAAAGCAGCTTTTCTGTTTCCTGATGAACCATTTTCACATTTCAACATTTCCTGCAAAATATGAAATAGGCTCCCTGGTTATTACAATCATTACCATAGTAACCAGCTGCATTTCTGATCAGATTTATCGTTGTTCAGCAATAAGATGTCATGTGAGAAACTTCCAGCTGTTGTGGCTTTGAAATACATTTCTATATATTATGTCTTTAAAGGATAAGGTTGGTAATATTCTATATAAAGAAAGCAACAACATGTTAGTCTGTCTCAAACTTTCTGACTGCCCTCCTCTGTCTGTGACACTCAACTCCAAGCTAAATGGTTCCTACTGAAGACATAAATCTTTAAAAGCACCTCACAAATATATAGTTTCATTTTAACTTCCTCAAACAGCTGCTCACTGTCATTTTTATCAAACAAAAAGGAGGAAATAGTGGATTTGTTGAGGACTACTTTCAGCGGCGGATTAATCCACATTTGGTGATCTGGTGAGTATTTGGGGCAGCAGGACGGTGTGTGTGTGTGTATGACCGATTCAAAATAAACTGGTGTGTGTGTCACCCAGTGCAATAGTGATTCACTGATGTATTCTTAATATATTTTTTTTCATTAGGTTTGAATAAAATAAAATAAAATCTGAAAATAGAATATCACCAGACTTATCCTTTAAAAAACAAACATGTTAGAATAAACAAAGCATCACTGGATGACAGAGGTTACTTTGCAAGGCCAACATCAACTTTCCATAGCAGTTCAGGTAAAAAAAAAAAAAAAACAGACAATCAGTGAAGCTGCAGTTGAAGGAAATACACATTAAGTGACAGGAAAACACACACAGCATTCAGTTATTGTGCAGGAGAGAATCTCCCGGGGGGCGGGGGGAGGTGTGTGGGGGGTGTTCAGGAGTGATGATGGGTCAAAACAGCAGAGAGGGAAACACACACAGGAGAGGAGGTGGATTCATCCTGCAGAGACACAAACACACCTGTAAGCACAGGCTGGTACATAATAACAAGATCAAATCAATAGCAAATCACATTTTATGTCGACAGGGTAACGTAGCGTTCAGGTACAGGACCGCAGAGGCCTGAGGTTTTCATGCTGCACCTTTTTTTCTGTATAATAATATCTCATCCACATGTGCAATTTTCTTCTTGTAAACATCTCCCTGCGGGCACAGAAATGCGTTTCTTCTTCTTTCATTTTCGTGTTGATGATTGTTTTGCATCAACACAAAACAGTAACATGGCTCCTCCTCAGTCCATTTATTATCTCCTTTCCCCCTCACTCCCCCCTTACCAAGTAGCTTTCAGGCTTTTAAAATCATCTTATTCCACCCTGGCTGCCTGTGTTACATATTATCATATATCATCTTGTTGCAGCTCTGACGTTTACGCTGAGTGAAATATTAAAGACTCCATGTTTTAAATGGCTGCTTGTTTCCATTAAACGAAAATACTCTAGTCGTTTTAGACAGATATTTGGAAACTTTGTGAAGAATCTTAAATTAAGCTTCATTGTCAATTGAGCACAGGAATACTGGATTTTTATGGTAGATATCAGTACTTGAAAGTATTGATAACAATACAAATAACAATACACAGCCAATAGTAATATATTATATATATTATATTTACATAAACACATCATAACATACAGTATCTCTGTACTGATGTTTCTTGTTATCATATATACAAGTGCCGATAAATCTTATAATGGCCCAGATGATTTATCAATTTAGCTCTAATGTCTAGAAGGCATGTCTATAATGTCTGGATATTGAAGTTTTTTCCTGCCTTATGTTCAAATTATTCAACAATAAGAAAATACTTATTATCCTGCATCTCCCCGTTTTTCTATATAAACCCTTCAAGATGGAATTTAGCAAAATGTCATCCATTAATTTCTAATTATTTTCTCTCTTTCCAATTTTATTTTCTAGTCTTCCCTCCCTCATATTTGATCATATATATGTTCCAATCAAATATAATTTAATTAAAAAAAAATCATCAAATTAGATACTAAGTCCTACATTTGACAGTTTTACTAGATTTTCTGTTTTAAGCAAAACTAGTGAAGCTGCCTTCTGTGGTCTAAAACATGTAGCTTACGACAGGTGTAGTAAGGTCTGCTATAGGTGCACAGTCAGTCGGCTAAGAAAGTTGATAACTGAGCAGAGGCAGAAGAAAAACACGTCTTCATATCCAATTATAACTACATGTGGTGTCATTCCGTTTTGTTACACGTCTCATGAGGCATGCAGCGATCTGCATCAAGTCTGACTTCCAACACAGGGAAATGAAACATGAAGCTGAGGTTCAAAATGCAAGAGAGAGGCAGTCACTGGCTGAGGGAACTGTTTCGAGCAAGAGGATTGGCTGGGGAGTCAGAGGTGATGAGGTCACACAGGTCCACCTCACACAGTACCTCTGTAGCGCGGCTCCAGGTGGTAGCTGTACCGCCGATCGATGCAGTAAACACCTGCAGAGACAGAAGGAGTAGATTACCTTAATCAGCTTTGAGACTGTGAAAATGTTAACTGCTCCATGTGAACATAGCCAGAGGAAAGAGGGCAGGAGATGTAGAGACTTAGACTGACCTAGCTCACTGAGGTTACAGTAGGCACCCCACTCTGGAGCACTGTTCCTGTGTCGCTTCTTTGTCTTCATCTGGAAAACACACAGAGACCGCTGACACACCAGGAAACACACACAGAAAAACATTCTTAAAGAAACACAAATGCTTCCTATGTTCCTAAATCTGTAACTGACATCACATCAGCAAACTACAGCTGGTCGTTTCTCTCAAGTCCAAGCCGAAAAGCTCTTCCACCCACCTTGTTGGAGCCCCTCTTGTCTGGCTTGGCGTAGTGTGCGGCGTAGGTGCAGGGCCCCAGAGTGCGGTAGCTCGGGTTGGAGAAGCAGCGGCCTACAGAGCTGTTACTGGGAGAGGAATCTGCAGAGGAAAGCAGGCCTGTGCACTGTAGCCCTGCTGTCACCACAGGACATCAGCACAGACACTCATATCCTACCATCTACACATCACCATAACACACACGTGTGTGCACCCACACAATCATTGACAGTGACACTGTCGTCCAAAGCTGCTGATTAAAGTGAGGGAACTCCAGCTAGAACCAAGAGGAGGAACTTCAGTTACATTCACAGTGTAGATCAGATCGGAAATATTGGCTGAGACAATTTCTGATAATCGATTAATCGTTTAGATCATTTATTCAACAAAATGTTGCCTTTTCCAGCTTCTTTGTCTGTTTTATATCACTGATAATAGAAAATTGAATATCTGGGTTTTGGACTGACAATTAATTTAAAGATTTGTCATGTTTTTAGAGCCTTTTTTTTGGTAGTTTAATTTTTTTTTTTGCATTTTGCCTTCATTCCGCAGCAGATGTGTGTAGAGGTCATTTTTCACAATTTTCTGCCATTGTAGAGACTAAACGATTTATTGAAAAAATATAATAATAATCACCAGTGCAGCCCAGGTTTAGGTTGTTCAATCTGCCTGGATGTTTAAAGAAGAAGGAAAAAAAGGTAAAAGGAAAACACCCGCAGGTAAGGACGTCTTACCTGAGAGGGAGTAGTCGGTGGAGTTGATGTGCAGGGCGGGTGTGTAGGTGACGTTCGGCACGTGGTGGCCCTTCTCTCTCTGCCGATAGCGGAACCAGACCACAAGGCCGAGCATGGCCATGATGAGCAGCAGCAGGAAGATGATCCCCAGCACGGCACCAGCAGATTGCCGCTCCGACGCCAGCGCCGGGCTGATCTTGGTGTAAGGGTTCAATTCCTCCATCATCAGAGCCGCTGAGGAAAACGGGGACAGTCAAAACACACCGATAACACCTGCAGCTATAGCTTACATCAATCACTCATTTTGTTTGTAAATGAAAGTTTCAAAATAAAAGTCCTCCCATGTCTTGTCTTTTTTTGCTGTTGGATCTTAATTGAGCTTAAATGCTATCATATTTGTGACCTGTTTCTCTTTGTTGATGTATTTCATCTGGCTGAGATAGACTGTCAGACTGCGGGATACAAAAGTCAGAAATTTTCAAAGCCTGTATTTAGTGGCTTTAAATAATATCTTATCATTAATTGCAGCACTTCCGATCTTCACATGAATGTTTTTCAAGATTTTAGAGCTCTGTTAGCTGCTTTGAAAACATGTCAAAATGCTGATTTTGTATAGATGGAATATGCAGCTAACTCACACCTGTGCAAAAGTGTTTGTAATTTTTTAATTACTTCTGATTTTAAGACTCAAATGAGCAATAACTGATTGTTTTGGCCAAATAACCAAATATCGGTAGTGAACCCAAGAGGAACATACAGAATTCCAGCAATTACAAGGCAACATCATCCTGATGAATCTAATCCCAGTCTTCACTCTCTTCCAGCTGTTTTTGGTCTCCACCAGCTCCTGAGGGAAACATCTGGCTCTTTAGCTGCTAAATGCTCCACTATTTTAACCAGCTGCTCTCTAACTGTGTCTGTCAGCTGTTTGCTGCTGAGCAGGTAGTGGACATTGCTAAAAAGCCGTTACATTTTCTATAGATTATAGAGGATCTTTCACTTATACATAGACACAAACAAGAGAAAAAGTTTAATAAGTTCACACAAACTGCAAAATGACGATCAAATACCAGCCATTTTAGTCCATTACACCCTCTTTGCACCTTCATCTTATAGAAACACTTTCATCATGTTATGAACATTTTTGTACAAGTCTCCTTTTTAATCTTTATAAAATGTATACATGTTTCCTCTACCACCTTATGTTTTATGATTCTTCTGAACCCACATCTAAAGAAGTGTGTAATCCAGCTCTGTGCAGACCCATTAGCTCTCACCCTGGTCACAGCGGATGCCTTTGAAGCCGATGCTGCAGTAGCAGGTTCCTGTCACGTAGTCACAGGTGGCGTTGTTCATACACTCACACAGCTGCTGGCAGCCGTAGCCAAACGTTCCTGCAGGACACTCTGCACACGGGAGAGGAAGGTTAATGCATCTTCAACTCTGACAGGTGCAAACACAAACATCACAGTTATCATGTGAAAACTCATAACTAGGATTATGTGCAGATGTTTGAAGTTCTGAAGTGTTGCTTTGTGGGTTAAATTTCAGTTTATGTTCATGAGAATGTTGAGATGTGTGTAAAATGGCTATCACAATAATGGTAAATATTTATACAGCCTGACGAGGATCCAACAGCAGCTCAAAGTTTTGACAACTTTACATATAAAACCTGCTTCTTTAGCTTTTGACTGGAATCTTTTATGGCCATTAATTCATTTTAATGTTATTACTCTTTTCTTCTTTTAAAGACTAATTATTTTATTATTGGCTTTTATCCATTTCAGTGTGTTTATTATATTTTCATGATTTCTATTTTTCGTGTGCATCCATCTCCAGTTGTTTGTTCTGTCTTGTCAGTCGCCTGTAAATCACTTAAACTAACCTGTATGAAGATGCTATAAAGATAGATTGATTGTATTTAGCTGCTGTATTTGTGATTATTTGTTTCAACAACACACTTTTGGAGTTACTTTTTATGTATGGTGTATATACTGTGCACTACTTCTGTTCTTTTTAATGTATATGATCGATCGCCTATAAAAACAATTAATAGTTTATAGATAGATATAGAAAAAAAAAACAGAAATGTCTTTTTTGTCTTGTCCTGCAAATTAAATACCTGAAATACAACATACATGTATATATACATGTATAAAAATATTGCCATAAAGCATATATATATATATATATATATATATATATATATATATAACTGCTAAAAATGGTCTATATAAACAGTATATATAGTCTTATAGTCCATCTCTGTCAGTACTGTGCATCTGTTTTTGTGCCTCCTTTTCCCGCTGTGAGACTAACAGACTAACTCCACTGGTCTAACTTCACACCTTGCTGCAGTGATGTGCAGGTGTACACCAGGACACTGTGAGGTGACACCCAACTGAGCTGGTCAGAGGTGAACCAGACTCTTTCATTTTACAGTGTGCAATCTTTTAAACTGAGTCATGTTAGAAAATTTAACTAATGCTCATTGCATTTTGATATGGTAATATGCCAATTTCTATTATTCTGTGATATGATTCTGTTAAAGCTGTTGATGGGATTATTGCCAAGCTAAAAAACAAGGGTGCACTCTCCTCATCATGTGTCATCACTTGGCTGCAGAAGCTGCGTACTTGCTGTTGTACAACACAAACACGAACACACTCACTGAGTTCGCAGCTCTGTCCTATGAAGCCTGTCCTGCATGAACACTGTCCGGTGATATGGTCACAGTCCGCCCCGTTCTGACAGCGACACACCTCAGCACACTGGGAGCCGTAGAAGCCTGTGGGACAGCCTGGAGAGGAAGACACACTGTACATCCTTACACTGTCTGCATCATGTTTTCAGTGTCTAAACGAGGACAAATTCAACTTCTCCTTTCTCCAGACTCAGTATCTGAGAGATGATCCACCAATCTGGAGCTGTGTTTGGAAGCAGTTTTTCTGGGATTGGCTAATCCGTTCTGTCACAGTGGGGACAACGTGGATCATCTCTGGAGGTTGAAGTGAACCCAGTTTGCAACTCAGGAGGTTTAAACCACTGCCCAGAGAACCTGAACTCTCTCTGGACTAGTTAGCTGTCTTTTCTCCTTCTTGTTTCAGCAACATTTTTAAGAGCCACTCTGACAAGTCGAGAAACATAATGTTCACACATGTTGTAAACAAACCCAGACGTGTACTTTAATTATATGGAAGAGAAAATACGCTAACTTCAAAATTATTTCCACTGTTTCAGAATGGATTTCTGGGTCAGTTTCGACACCTTATATTTAGCAAATATCACATTTTTTACTGCTCATTAAAAAGTCTTAAGTGCACATTCATCTTAGTTTTATATTGTCAGATAGGTTGAGATGATATGGATAAACTGGGTATTGGTTACAGTCTCTGTCTCTGTCTGACTGCTTGATTTGCTGCATGTTTAGAGTCTTTGTTAGATAATGTTAGACTGTTTTAGTGATGTCATCTTGTCATAAATGTCAGGAACTAACATATCACCAAAACTGATGAGAATGATGGTCATAATTCTGGAAATAAAATCCTGACTGTTAGAAAAAAAAGTTGATAATCTGATTTAAAGATTCACTGCAACACGAGATTAATTCTGCTTTCAGCTATGTGGTGTAACGCCACATTACAGCTGGGTGTGCTCACAAACATCACACCTGACCAGCTGTGACGATAGCTGTGGTCCAAAGATTTCTACCACGAGGTCGGTTTGGACGAGTTCAGTTAATTTTGTGCTTTGAAAGTTGTTAATTGAACTTTGGTGATGAGACGGAGGCGCTCAGTCTGCATCTGGCGTGTTTCGTTTGTGGTGTGAAATCAAAACACCACAACATTACACTGTCACCCACATCATTTTAGAACAGTGGATGTGTGATGATTTTAACACAGATTCAATTCATCTGCTGTTTGTGATTGAGGTAACACAGTGATTTACACATCTGTATAAGCAAAGTGTAACCTATATTGATAGAATATCACTATGTAACACGTGTGTGTGATGAAAAGAGGAATGTTGCTCGTGTCCCACTGCATCTATTTTAACGGTTTCCTGTGAAAAGCGAGTGAAACAAATATTACCGCAGAAAAAGCTTCTTTTTCTCTTTGTCACCATCTATTACATTTAAGCTTCTGTTGCAGTCTCAGCTAATGATGCTCAGTTGGTGAGCTCTGTGTGACACTAGAGAGCATAAAGTAAACACATCAGGTTCACATCAGATGAGACAGAGAATAACAGCAATCAAAACAATGGATTATCTAACTTCCTGATCACTCCCCTTTAAAGTCAGTGTGGACATGAACCAGACCAGAACTAAAAGGAAACCAGACATTAATAAATACAATTTTTAAAATATGACTTTAGGATAGCATTTGCTTCTTGAAATGAGGATCTATACAAGGAAACCCAGAAGCTGTGATAGTCAAATGGTGCCAGGTCACAAAGGAAAGGAGGAAAGAATATTTTCAGGGATGTAGTTTTAGTATCTGCCACCAGATGGAAGTGTAGGTATGAAGTATTCAAAGCAGGCGACCTCTGTCAATCCACTGCAAAAAGTGAGACTTCATCGCAACTGTGTGTGTGTGTGTGTGTGTGTGTGTGTGTGAGAGAGAGAGACCTACGTTGAGTACAGTAGAGTCCTGTCCATCCAGGGCTGCAGTTACACTCTCCGTCTGTGGCGCTGCACTGGGCCCCATTGTGACAATTACATGTGTGGATGCAATCTGGGCCCCATGAGCCCTGAGGACATGCTGTCAATAACACACACACACGCACACACAGTTAGACAAAGATGAACAAATGCATACATATGCACAATCTCTTTTCGAACACACTAATGCGTCATCGGCCTGAGGAGTGGATGTGACAGAGCTCTGGACAGTCTGCGGCTTCATTAACTGCACAACTGATTGAGTGATTGTTGTAGCTCTGTTCAGTGTAAGATGGATAATCAATGTCAGAACCAATGGAGTAATTGCTTTAGATTTTTTTTTCTTCCTATTGTCTCTGACTGCTTGATAAGAGCTAAGGGGAGAACACAGAGAGCGAGTGTGTGAAAGAGAAAGGAGAGATTATTTGTTGCGGCTCACGTTTGGAGCAGTCCTCGCCGATCCAGCCGGGGTAGCACTGACAGGAGCCGTCGATGGGATTACAAGTGCCATTGTTTGTGCACAGACACGTCTCAGCGCAGGCCTTACCGTATTTTCCACTGGGACACACTGTGGGAAGCGCACACACACACACACACACACACACACACACACACACACACACACACACACACACACACACACACACACACACACACACAGTCAGTTACCTAACATGACTTCTTTAAGTGATCAAATAAAAATATTGGGTCAAAACAATATTCTACACAGGATTAAATTCTGTTGGCACATAAAAACTAAACAACATGGCCACGATCTGACATCCAGGCAAGTACACAACATGACCAAGACCTTTCTTGCCAATAATTAACACATTAAGATCATTACCTTTGTTTTTATAAGTATTTTTGTCACATTCAACGAATGTCCGTGACTGGGTTCACACTCAGGATGCTGTGGCTCATGATCAGCACACCTTAACCCTTACATATTTTACAAAACACTAAAACATGAAAAAATATTATTTTTTAACTTAATTTCCATTTCTTTACAACTGTAATCACAGAGTGGGAAAGAGAAGAAGCAAATAAACTTTCTAACAAAAACCTTGAGCAAAAAAAAATAAACAGGCAAATACATTTGAAATAAAATAGTGTAAGGAGAACAGATTAACTGTATAAGAGGGAAAAATATGATTTAGGGATTATTCAAGTCTTTTGCAGGAAGCATAACTCATCTAAACTGAGCATAAGGATGATTCATCGACTGTGACCTTCTCATTCAGCGTAACATTCAAAACTAATGTTAATCACCATAATCTTCAATTATCTTTAATTTGATGAGCAATTAGTTACAATTTAACAGCATTTTCTTCTGCTTTGAAATATGCCCACCCTAACAGTCTGAAATTAATCATCACTGCTGAATGTCTCTAATTCAATAAACTCAGGCTGAGAAAACAGGTAGTCAGCAAGAAAAAAAAAAATCAGCTCAAACTTTGTCACCCGGAGAAACTAAAAGAGGGGGAAGAAGTTTGTTTTCCAGTTAATCATTTTAGGGAAATGCACATCCTGTTACTTAAGGATGTAATATTTCTTCTTTTTTTATATTCAGATTTCACCAAAATTAACAAAATAGAGACACAGAAACTGTAGTGTAGTAATATATATGTGCTCTGGGGTGCTTTGATTATTGCCAGTTAACATGAGATGGCATACTGCTACTTCTGCAAGTAAAACTTCAATGTAGTGTTCGGTTTTATCTGAATTTAAGTAAAAAAATTATTTATAAGACTTCATATACAAAATCTCCACAGTGTGATTCCCTGGACAGGAAGTGAGGCTGAACCATCATATTACATTTTAAATAGTGAAGGTTAGAAATATTATGAACTGGCATTTAACTTGACCTCATGACACCACACTTTAAAATGTTTGAGGAGTATTTTCATTGTATAATAATAACTGTGCACAGAGAGCGATACAGTGTGCAGCTTGTAGTCTTCATAAAACATTGCAGGCGTATCACAGTTTCATGTGCTATTTCTTCCTGATGTTAATGTTTGGATCAGATAAATGCACTCTACATATATATACATAAACTGTGTGGATATTTTTTTTTTTTTTTTTACAATAATCTTTTACAATAATTTGCATTTGGAAACCTTTTCCATATGTTACATAAAATGTATTGTCTTTAATAAGCTCAGCCTGTCTATACTTCTACTTACATTAGCCTGCACATTGTTACTCTAGAAGAATAAAACCCAGAAGGGGATTCTTTACTGTGAATATAGCCGCAATTAAGATCATTATGAATGCCTCAATGAAATCCCTCCACTTACGTAACAGCTAGCAATGTATGACTAGTGTCTGTAAAGCTGAGTTCAAAGTAACAGACTCATGGACATACGACTGAAACCAGGAGTGTTTAGCAAAAATAATTAGCAGGAGAGGGACTGGTCTGTTGCTCCCTGATGTTCTTCTCTAAACTTAGCACACATTTCTTTTTTTTCTCCACATTAAATGAGAGTTTGTGGTGAGGTCACTCCGTCCTTTGGTTGCGAATGAAACATCTCAACAACTACTGGACAAATTGTCATGAAACTCGGTTCCGACATTCATGATTCTCAGAGGATGAATCGTATCCAGCAGTTTAAGTCTTGACTCTGCAGGGTCAGTTTGGTGCTAACACAGCATACAAATATGCTAACACTAGTAAACAGTCATGCTAACACACTTAACATTAGCATGACATGAGTACTGTGCCGTATATCTGAGGGCATCAGGAGAGCTGAGTGCAGCTGAATGTGTCAGACAGCTGGAAATAGTAAAGCTTAGACCAGCGATTCACAAACTGGGGGTCAGGGCCCCCATAACAGGTCACAAGACGAATCTAAGGGGTAATGAGATGAGTAATAGGTTAAGACAGCAGGAAAAAAAAGTATTTGGTTAAAGTTAAAGTTATTATTGTCTCTGCTGACTTTCCTCCAGTCTGTTTTTTTTTTTTTGTGAATAATGAGATAATTTTACATATAAAAAAAAAACACAAGGAAAAAGAATCTTTCCGTGGTTGGTGACATTGTTTTGTCTTCAGGGTTCACAAGCTTGGAAAGCACCAGCTGATGAAAGTGGCCACAGTTTGAACTGCAGGTCAGGTTGCCACACAAAACAGCCCATACACCATTACAATTATCTAAGACAATTAAAAAACTCTCTATGGAATCAGTGTATGAGCCATTAGGTCAGTTAAACATTAACAAGTTTCACAGAGTCGTGTCAGTGAATTATGTTCATGCCATTCATGTGTGCAGCGAGGCGGCAGTGAGTAAGCTGGACAAAGATTTTCATGCTCATGTTCTCAGAGCCCTAAAACATTCATGCATATGTGCTTGGTGTGTGGCTTTCATTGAAATGAACACTTACACTGTAAATGTGTGAACTATTTTTAAATAAGCCTTTCAGGCTTCAGCCATGAATGAAGCAGCAGTGAGTGTGTGTACTTTTACATACACATTTACACTCTACTTCAAGGACCTGTCGTGTGTTTTTGTTCATCCAAGCCCGGTTTGAAAGTGACCATATTTTATTTTCAAGAGCAATTTCAACTGCGATATAAAAACTGTATATTTAAACAAAAAAATATTAAAATGATTAAATATTCATACAGAAGAGTAGTAGAATATATGGAACAAGCCAAAGCTTTGAAATTACATTCAAATTAAAGAAGCCTACACAGGACAATATATTACAGAGGAGATAAAAGTGCCTGTTAATAGCTACTTGGCAGCTAAAGCAGGCATTAAAAAGCTTTGCTGTTTTTGAAGATGAATTTGATTTTGCGTTTCATTTCCCAGCAGCCTTAGGAGTTAACAATTCAAAATTCAAATAAAGAATTTGATTGATTTTTTTTGTACACTTTTGTTTCGTCAAGATTTAAATAAAATACATGGCAGCTATGACAGTGTACATTCCTTCACAGCAGGGCATTCCTGTTGTGTAAATTTTACATCTTGGACCATTTCCACTTGAAGGAGGAATTTGATTTCTCCATTAGAGCGACGAAAACCTATTTTGTCTCAGTTAACAATTAACACACAATGAGTTGTTTTCTTCGGAGATGCAACAGACCCCTTAAGAGTTTACCAGTCAATACCATCATTAGCTTGTACAAAAGGGTATCCAACATGGAGAGAGCAGGGATGGAGCAGGATTGGCTCTTCAGGCGGTTAAAAGCCCCTGTACTGGACATCTGATTCATCAAGGTTCGTCCTGTTATCTATGGGCCTGCTCAAAGATGCAGTGGCCAGCAGAATGGCTAATGTGGGACGGGGCATAACTAAGGCCATCTTCATGTTTAATGATGATGAATATTTCACAGCACACTCCTCCACTGTCTCTATTTAAAATTCTACTTGGCAATGAATCAACGAACGAAGGCCAACTGCCTTCATAAGAGAATTAACACCTGTTTAACCTGCAGAGGAGCTAAACCATACTGAAATACCGATGTACAGGAGGAAAAGGTAATTCAAAAAGATAATTCAGAAGAAAATGAAGTGGGGGAAGTAAAAAGGAGCACAGACCAAGTTAATGGTTTAGACTTTTTTCATTACCGTCATTTCTGAAGAAAATGTAGACATTAAAGAGGTATAAAGGCCTTCACTTCTAACCTAAAGTTTATTAGAGAAAGGTTGTGTAAAGAGGTTCTCTCAAGAGGTTGATTGTGGTAGTTTAATTGTGTGCCAGCTGTGTTCCCAAATAAGCTGGCTGGTGGTTAGACAACAGAACTCCAATGAAAACTTAAGTGTAAATACGAGACAGTGATTACAAAATAACAAATATAATGTGAACAATACAAGTTTCATCGATCAGTTAAAAAACTGAACTCAAATACAAAGTGAAATTTGTTTCCGTGTGGAGCACATGCTCATTTACAGCATACAAAACAGAATATGTGTAGACAGGATAGGTGGCGTGCAGGCTCTGATCTCGTCGCTCCCTGCACCAGGTGATAACAGCGATTCTGCACATTCTTCGCATGGCACAGTGTGAGATGGAGCTAAAAATATCTCGGTCACAATCTGTGTCAGAGTGAACTGTATCAGTAAGGAGGCATGTCGGATTGTGAGATGTAGTGAAGACACGTCATCATCTCACACTATCCATCTGCACCAAGGCCGGTTTATGGATCATCAGAACTAGTCAGAGAGGTGCTATCAGAAATCAAAACCTGATCTGAACAGCCACACGTGAAGATGGACCAGTGAGCCTGCCATCGTAGAGAGAGTGGAGACTTCACATTGTTTAAACATGGACATTTACAGTCCGTCTCTCTGGAAGAGATTCAAGGAACTTTGCTCTTCACATGAAAAGTTAGAGAAATGGTTGCAGAACAAATCAAAAGAGAGCTAGACAGAGATAGAAGTTCCAGCCTTGGCCTTTTTCTTACCTCCACACAGCTGACCAGTCACAGCGTGAAGAAGGTCTGAATGTCTGAGTGTTACAGAAATGACTAGACACAGACTCCATTAATCCGAAAATTGGGAAAGTGTTGAAGCAATCCAACTGTCCGACAAGCCCTACTGATGGAGTGAAAAAGTCTACTTGGCTCTAACACTTTAAAAATTCAGCAAAACCAAAAAAAAGAAAAACCATAACTATAGCCATAACTCTGGCAATGATGTTATAAATCAGCAGTCATATCATGTCGTGCTCTAATTGGTTGGTTTGTGAATGTGGGCAGTAGCAGCTGTCACATTGTCAGATTTTGGTCCTAAATTTCTGACACTGTAGGTGGTGTGTGCATCAGGTTTGGAGTATATCCTGCCTCCTGGTGGATGATGGAGTGGAGATGGTGCTTATGAAATATCATATAAAGAGCAGGACTGGCAGCGAGTGTTTGCAGTGGTTACGGATTCGTTTTCAGGTGAGCAGTCAGTACCAGAGCAATGAGAGTTTCAAAACTCTGCTGCAAAGAGTACGCCAGATGGAAGTTGCAGGGAGTAGAACATGTTGTGTCAGCGTCTGTCTGAACTCACAGACGTTCACACTTTGTGTCTTGCAGATTAAAAAGGTCTGCAGTTGCATTATGACTCAAGTCCATCATGAAACAACAGTGGAAAACTTAAGCTTCTCTCTATAAGGAGGCTTAGCTGGTCGGTTCTGAACACCACAGAGTGATGTTGAAACTCGTGTCAGTCTGAAAACTGTAAAGTAGCAGGTTTTACTCAACATGGAAATACTGCATGATAGGTGCAATGGAGAGAGAGAGGGAGAGATTGTTTAAAGGGATATTCCACAGAATTTACACATGAAGATCAATGCGATTCGCAGGTGAAAACAGTTATGCTTTGTTGTTAGTCATAAGTGATGCGAACAGCTTAGTCTTGGAAACTGAGGGATATAAGTTTGAAAGACATAGTCCAGGCAGGAGGATCTAAAGACAGAAGTTGTTGGTTGTATTATGTAAAGTGTCAGACCCAAACAAGGGACTAAAAATCAGGATCTCTTCTTCTCTGCTGCTTCAGTTTTTTTTACCTGCCTCTCAAGTTTCTCAGCTGTCTGGTGCAAATGCTGTTTTTACTGACTGTATGTGTTCACCATGAAACCATCATTTCACTCTTTTCGTTTCTGCATACTCTAGTAGAGTATTGAAGGCTTTACTTTGAATTTTGCATGACGAGTGCAATATTTCTTCTTGTGGGGACAGAGCAATGCATGAAAACAAAACCCATCTGCCTCATACAAACAGTGTAAGAGGGTTGACATTGTTTTTTTTTTGGTTTTTTTTACAAAGGATTGTAGAAAGCTGCCACTGACCTTGGTTGCAGAGGGAGCCGAAGAAGCCAGAGAGACATTCACAGTGGCCGCTGACATGGTGGCACGCCCCGTCACTGTGGATACACTGAGGACACGATTGGCTGCAACGATGGCCATAGAAACCAGGCGAGCAGGCTGCAGAGGACACACACACACACACAGACACACACACACACACACACACAGACACACACTCCTGTTAGAGGGATGTGGGTGAGCAGTGCGTGTGTGTGTGACAGAGATAGAAGTCCATTTCAGAGTCTAAGGGAAACTTCTGATTAGTTCTGTGATTAGTTCTTTGATCATTTTAATAATAGATTTCATAGTCCACTTAGTCCCAATTTAAACTGACATACTTGAAAGCTTAATATAGGCTTTGTCAACCATATCTATATATTTGTGTGTGTGCAAGCTAATGTGTGTGCATGAAAGTGTCGTCCAGCCCATGATCTCCTCCCCTGGGTAAACCTATTGGCCGCATTAGATTTGCCTTATTTTCCTTCCAGCACAGATCCTCCCTTGTATGTCTTTCTGAGGCCTTTAATTTACTTTAATTTATGTTACTCTAAGTGGTAGACAAGCCTGTGCAGGCCGGTCCACCACTTCTCTCACGGTACAAGATTTTCCAACTTGAGATAATTGCTTAAACCGTGAGCCAAGAGCCCTTAAATGTATCATTGTGATGCAGGGAGAAGCAAAGTTTAAGTGATGTGTTATATTCCCATATCAACAACAATGTCAGGCTGACAGACACTCACACTCCTTTTATTCACACTGTAAGCAACATCAGCAAGAACCCTCCGACTTTATCTCAAGTAGGCTGTACAAGAGATGATTCACAACTTTCTCCTTCAATCAGATTTTAAAATGAATCCTTCTTACACCTCAATGGACAACACACACACACACACACACACACACACACACACACAGTACTCGCTGGGCTCTGAGTGGTGCTCGTGTCTGATTTTCAGGAGGAAAAAAAAAACACAAAGTGGAGATGAGAAATAAGCCATGCAGCGGAAGGATGCTTCACTTTATAACACCTTGGGTGTTTGTTCACAGTTTTCCAGGGGCAACGAGTCATACTATAATGAAGTGGACACTCCCCACTGCTTGGTGATTGGTGCAGTATCTGGGCAACATCAGTGTATTGTCAGAAATATCAGCTTTCAAAGTGTAGCGTTGTGAGACGAACAGAGATGACCAGCCAGAGGTGAGCTTTTAAAATACTTAATGATATCCATAGTTCAAGTTTTACATCAATTATTGATCATCAGCCATTTATAATATCACACCTCCACAGTTCTTTGTGCCCTATTCATTCAACCTTTATTTAAAACAGGGTTGCCCAACATGAGCAGTAACACAGTCATTTGCGTAGATGGGCACGCAGGGCGAAGATGGACCTAGCCTCAGTGACATCACCCATAGGTTTCTGAAGAACGGTTTGAAGCTCAGAGTGAGATGCTCCATCATCGCGATCTTGGCAGTGTCTGACTAACTCCCTGTTAATCCAAAAATCAATGAGCTTAAACACCAACAAAAATGGAACCACCTTGAACTTATTAACCAGCAGAATAAAGATAAAACAGTAAAATGACTATGTTAGAATCAGCAATACATACACACAACAAAAATGTGATTAAATGTGATTAAAATAAAACAAATCAGGGGATCCATCTTCAGATCCTCTACTGTATAGTCAGTCTATTCTGAGTCCTGAAACATTAATTTAA
Organism: Seriola lalandi dorsalis; assembly: GCF_002814215.2. NCBI lineage: Eukaryota > Metazoa > Chordata > Actinopteri > Carangiformes > Carangidae > Seriola > Seriola lalandi. The sequence goes on from NW_019524925.1 coordinate 64,639, forward strand.
TGTAATGTGTAGAAGAAACTGATGGGTGCTAACATTTAAATAACTACAGGTGATAATGCCTGTAGCTTCAAAGTTCACTCACTCAGCTATTCCCGAAGGTTAAGTGTAAAGTTTGAGCTCAGAATGTTTCTTTCAACAGTGTGTGTGTCCTCAAGGTCGAGAGTGAACCTCCACACTTATCTAGCAACCACAATTCCGAGCTACTTGAGTATATCATCCATTTTCATAGCTGTCCTTTTTTTCCCTCCATAATTCCAGGGGGGACATCATACATTTTACTCCACTATGTTCATTTGTTGGCTGTGACTTTTCGGGTTATTTTGCAGGTTAACATGTCACATTCAAAATGAGAGCTTAAAGGTGCCCTGTGGAGTTTCTGACCACCAGCAGCACTGCGGAGCAAGGCTTTAAGTGTGGGTCTTGGGTACATGTGCAGCTGATATAATGCACATCCCTGCCAGGGAGGTTTCACACTGCTCCACTGAAAAAAAACAAAACAAAAAACACACAGCAATGCCCCAGTAAAGACAGGAAAAGATAACACCTCAAGCTAGTAAACATGGATGTACAATGCAGGTTTCAAAAAGAAGCTTAGCAAATGTTTTATGAGAAAGGAAATGCATTAAACACACTTTTTAAGACCTCAAGGATACACACAGTGTGTTTTGTGTGAGAAACACACAATGTAAGCAGGGACTCTGTTTACAAGAATACTCCACAGGGTACCTTTAAATATCCACTGCTCACCTGGCTGTAAGCCTTTGGAAAAATAATCACATGTAAATACAAAAAAAAAAAAAAAAAAAAGCAA
>NW_019524925.1:65627-69020 GCF_002814215.2 Seriola lalandi dorsalis
TGTGTGTGTGTGTGTGTGTGTGTGTGTGTGTGTGTGTGTGTGTGTGTGTGTGTGTGTGTATGTGTGTGTGCGTATAAATTATTTCTTTACTTCGTCTACAGTTGGTGCCGCGGTAGCCGGGAGCACACACACAGGTGCCGTCCTCTGGGGAGCAGGAGCCTCCGTTCTCACAGGTGCAGCTGTAGGAGCAGTTGGGTCCCCAGCGTCCCTCCTCACACACGCTGTCACAATGGACACCTGCAGAAAACACACACACACGCACGCACGCACACAGACAGACACACACACACACACACACACACACAACAAACATTATAGACTATGATGAAGCAAGAGGTTTTGTTCTTAGCTACCCGACTTTTAAGTGAAGTCGAACTGACTTTCCTAATGCTGCTCACAAAGTTTCAGATGTGTCACTTAGACTTGAAAGAGGAGAAGAGAGAATGATGCAAAAAAGGGAGGATGAGGGAACATTAGAAAAAGGCAATTTTAACACCTACCCTGAGCTGGAGTTTGTAGGAGAGGAGGGAGTGTGAACGAGATGAGATGTATGGAAAAGAGGAATGTGACAGATAAGACAGAGATGGTGAGGAGCTTCTTCATTCTGCAGCTCCTCTGTAAAAGGACAAGTCTGATGACATCCTGTATTTTTCTTCTCGTCAACAATGTTCCTTAATCACCATGAACACACACACACACACACACACACACACACACACACACACACACACACACACACACACACACACTACAGCACCAAATGTAGATTAATCCGCAGCTGGAAATAGTTCCCAGGAAATGCACCATTTCGTTCTGCTTTTACTGAAACTATTTTTAAGAGCTGTTTTAAAGATTTACGTCTTCAGGAGAAACTAATGGACTTTGGGCTAAGTGGCACAGACAGAGTAGTGAAGTCAGATATTACTGAGAGCCAGATTAATACATTGATTAGTTGTTTTTTTTTTTTAATGGGACTTTTTGACAATAAGAAAAATATAGAAAAAGGCAAGCCTCATTCATTAAAAACAGATTTAAATGTCTCCAAGCAAGAAATGAGGTTGGCAGGAAGAAAAAGATGATGTAATTAATGATCGTCTTCATTATTGTTTGAGCTATTGATTATCTTTTAGATTAAGTTAGTAATTGCTCATTTAAGTGTCGGGAAGCAGAACATCATCATCAATATTGAATGAAAAATAATCGAGTCAAATGAGATTAAATTTCACCACGATCTCATCTGTTCTGATTCTGATGTTTCATGATGAAAAATGAAGTGAAGTGATGGTATTTTTGTCGCCTATAACAGTTAATTACTCATTGAATAGTTCATACAGATTAAATAGATTCTTCTTATGTTCATAATTTAGTAAATAAACTCTCTACACGTTTCTGAATAATACATCAGTTTGGTTCTTCAAACATGTTGTATAAGACATTCAGAAATGGAATAAATCTGTGTACTGCCTCAAAGCGGTTTCACTAATTACACGAGCCAGAGGCCAACCAGTATTGGTTTTTGAGGTTATTAATATTTTAGTCTTTTTTAGCACAAACAAACATTTTCATAAAGATTCCTTAAATCTCATAAGTGTAGTGACCAGTGGCTGTTCTCTATGGGATATTTTACAGTTGACTTGCTCTCTGTAAAGTGCTGTTTGTGATTTATTAGTTGACATTATAAGCCAATACTGATTGATCTGTGATAAACTAAAATCAACTGGCATTAATTACCAGCTGGAGTATAATCTATGACATCAACATTCAAAACTATGTAAAGTAACTGATGCAGCCTCAGTTTTCGCTTTACACTGTGAACCTCTTGTACCAAATAAACTGTTGTCTATGAATAAATGTCAGTTTGTCTGAACAGACACTTTAAGCAAAAACCTAAATTTCCCAAATTCTGCCTGAGACTTTTTGCCCTTTAATCATTTGCTGAAGTGTCTCGTTCTTTCATCAGTCTTGCATATATGTGTGTGTGTGTGTGTATGGGTGTGTGTGTCCTGAGAGGCAGGAGTCGTCTGTCTACACAAAAGCTGTCTTGCAGAACGATCAGAGCCCCCACTGCTCACAGGGGACAGTCTGGAGACCGTGGTGCCCAAGAGACTCGCATTACATTAACTTTTGGTTACACTCAGAACCACACACACACCCAGGGCAACACGCTTAGCACCACATCTAAATATAGCAACAGACAGACAGGGGGACGTACAGACAAAGTAAGAATAGTGTATGTGGAAATACAGTATATCTCCCTCCCTGTCTCACTGCAGTCTGGCCTATGTGTAGCTCATTAGAAACTTCCTTTGACACAGAATATGAGAGAATATGAGAGTGGGGCACAGGCAGCCATTATAAGTCAATTAATAAACTACCTTTGAGCCATAAAGCGGGTGAAAATCAGAAGCCCTATTCGTTATGCTGTGAAGTTAAAAACAAAGGGAGGGCTAGAGAGGTGGAGGATGAGAGGTTTGGGACAGCATATGGAGCAGATGAAAAGTTAAAAGTCTTCCTCACTAACATTTTGTGAAGCTGACACCCAGGAATCGTATCCCAAGTGACAAAAGCATTGATAGAAAAATTCAAAAATTAGATCTGACATAAATAATATTATGGTTTCTGACCCAGTTTAGCTCACATGATGATTTTTCTTTGCAAGTACTGATACTGCGTCTTCCCCCTCTCTGACGACTGAAGTTAAAAACAAAGGGAGGGCTAGAGAGGTGGAGGATGAGAGGTTTGGGACAGCATATGGAGCAGATGAAAAGTTAAAAGTCTTCCTCACTAACATTTTGTGAAGCTGACACCCAGGAATCGTATCCCAAGTGACAAAAGCATTGATAGAAAAATTCAAAAATTAGATCTGACATAAATAATATTATGGTTTCTGACCCAGTTTAGCTCACATGATGATTTTTCTTTGCAAGTACTGATACTGCGTCTTCCCCCTCTCTGACGACTGGCTTTTTACCCTGGCTTCCAGTGCAGCCAGGGTAAATAAACAAACTAGTCTTAAGAACTAGTTCTGTTGGAGCATCACTCACAGCCCTCAGGCTGTGGTATGCTTATCAATGGGGGCAGAACAATGGGGTAAAAGGTTCATGAGAACTGGTTAAGCTGCATTTGAAAGTGACTCACCAATCACATACATTCAGAAGTTTTTTTTTTTACCTGCAGCGATTTTTGTCTTGCAGTACCACAGTCGGCCACTGGGGGAACATTGGTAGTATGACATTTTTTGGCCCCAGAGGTTGCTGCTTGGTTCTGACTGACATTAGCACTTCTTTCCTTTCAATCAGACTCTGTGATCATAGTAGATACGGTGCAGATACGCTTTGCCAATTTTTATATAGCTACATTGTGGTTAAAAGGACATACAATGTGCAAACAGTT